>NW_003852399.1:18633639-18876236 GCF_000181295.1 Otolemur garnettii | reverse complement strand
TCTTTGACTTCATAGATTCTGATTCCAACCAGTTTTTCTTCCTTTGTTCAGGAGCCTCTGATCAGGGTTGCTACCAGTCGGCCATCTTCCCAGAATGTCCGCACAAACATCTTTTAAGAGATAATCCAGAACAATCTAAAGTCAGTTCTTCTAGCCAACAATCTGTGCAGAAGCAGAACAGTTCCATGTAGAATTTTCTCCACTGGCCATCCATGCCTGTCTTTAAGCAGTCAAGGGGTCCAATTGGGCTGAAAAGTTTCACTCTTTTGCATCATTATTCACTACCTGAGTTTACTGGATTATGACCATCAACCAACAAACTCTTCCCTTTCTCATTTTAAAAATGAAAACCCAAGTTTCCCAAAGTCTACCACTCAACCTCTCTGCTCCTTGTCATCTGTCCTCTCCATGTCGCCAGGTGGGAACTGGAGCTGGGGAAGCCTGAGGAAAAATTTTGTTAATCTGGCTACCTATTGCTGTGCATTTTCTCAGAAAATTTGACTACACACACTCTCTCTCTGGCTTCAGCTTGGCCTCTCTGTGCATTATTCTTCTGAAACAACTCTTGTTGAATTGGCACGTGTGGAAGCAGAGAAGAGAATGATGGTTACCAGAGGCTGGAAAGAGTAGTGGGGAAGGGGTGTGCAGATGAAGTGGGAATGGTTAATGTGTGCAAAAGTATAGTTAACTAATGAGACAGAATGGACAATATTTGATAGCACAACAAAATGACTACAATCAACAATAAGTTATTGTATTCCTCAGACTTTACTAAGAGTGGGATTGGCATGTTCCTAACACAAAGAAATGATAAACGGCTGAGGTAGTGGATACTTCAATTACCCTGATTTAACTAATTCACATTGTATGCCCATATCAAAACATCACACGTACCCTATAAAGATATACAACTATCACTTACCCATAATAATTAAAAAATAAAATTAAAGGAAAAACATATATAGGGTCAAATTCATAGATATTTATTCTACCTCATTTGAATCTACTTAAGCACATCCAAGACAGACAACATCCTTTCTCAGTGGAAATTCTCCTAATCTGGATTGGAAGACCAGCACTCTCAGAAATTTAAGTTTCTGAATGTTTCTTCTTAATTTATTTTACTGGGTCTTCCTTCTCCAATCATGGTTCTAGTTTCATGAGCATGCTGTCACACAGGGACCCGCTCTTAGAAGGTCCTCATGCTGCTTTAATGCTCTCTTTTTCCCATGTTCAAATTCTCAATAATTTTTGAGAAAAGTGTCCTGCCTTTTCACTTTGTGCTAGTTCTCACAAATTATGAGTCCCCAAGTCTTCTCAGTCCTCTTTGAAATAGTGCAGTGCTTAGAGGTTCAGTCTTTTCTTCACCCTTCACATTCAGTTTTGAATGACAGGCAATCTCATTTGGTTCTATGTTTTCTTTTTTTTTTTTATTGTTTAGAATTCATTGAGAGTATGAAGAATTAGGTTACAATGATTGTATTTGTTTGGTAAAGTCCCACTTAAAATTGTCCTGCCTCCAAGAGATGTGCCATATGCCATGACCCCCCATTCTCCTCTTGGTCTCCTCTCCCTATTCCCATATTCCCCTACCCACCACCTTGTTTTAGGTCATCTACTGCCTTCATATTAGAATTGAGTACATTGGATTCTTGATTCTCCATTCTTGTGATACTCTACTAAGAAGAAGGTGTTCCAACTCAATGCAGGTTAATACAGAAGATGTAAACTCTCCATTTTTTGGTTATATAGTTTTAAAAAATACCTATATCACCATGAAATTTTTCCAGCAACTCTCCCACCACTTAAGTTGATCATATATGCCATCTATCTTCACCTGGATGACTGATATTTAGCTCAAATTTTTTATGTCCTACTAAAATCTCATGATGACTTTTCTGCCAAATTTCCTGCTCCAGCTTTCCCCATATAGATGACACTTCCATCCATCAGGATGCTAAAGCCCCCAAACCAGGCACCTGCCTTTATGTATTCTCTTTCTTCTCCCTACATACAATCCATAGCCAAGTCCTGTCAGTTCTACCTCCAAAATATAAGTCTTCAGTTTGTTTATATATGGACATATCCACAGCTCCCATATCTATCCCACATCATGGTCATTTCTCCCTAGACCACTTGTAGAGCTTCTTAGATTCTCATCTATACTTTTATTTCCTTTTAATTTATTCTTTATAAAACAGCCAAGATAATTTTTTATTTTCTTAAGCTTTCTTAAACTTTGTAGTCTATTTTACAATTCAGAATTACATAAAAATAACCCTCCAATAAAGACTTTTCACATCTTCCTATATCAGCTTCCCAAATGATGACATTTTTACTACATTTGCTTTATCATTCTCTTTCTCATATATAGTATGTTCAAAACTTGTTACATCCATACATAAATATACATCTTATATATATAATTTTCCATTGACATTTTTTCCTAAATATCAGTTGAGAGTAAGTTGTAGTCATGATACTCATTTGCCCCTAAACAAAAAACAACAAAAGAATTTTTTTATAATCAAATTATAAAAAAAACACTGACAAAATTCTGTTATCTAATCCATACACTTTAATCAAATGTGGTCAATTGTTCTAGTGATATCTTTTATAGAAAAATATTTTTCTTGGTCTAGGAATTAGGCAAGGATCCAATTTGCATTTAATTGCCACAATCTTTTAGTTTTCTTTAATCCAGGATGCTTTTCTGTGCCAAAAAGTGAGGAAGTGCTCTAAATGATGGAGACATCTCAAAGGACACAAGTGCCAGCTTGACAAGGCTACTAGTGGTTAAGCCTAGGACAAATTGAAAACTCATTATAACAATGGATTGTAACACACTGAACAAAATTAAAATGCACAAACCCATACTGACAAAAATAAATCAATAAATGAATACAGTGGGAAAAAAAGAGAAAGCTCTTTCACCAGTAGAATGTCAATCACTAAATATAGATGAAATAATGGAATTGAGAACCATCAATGAATGGAATACTCTGTGCTTGCAATCTGTGGGGTACTGAGGATACCATCCAACTGCACACAGTGTACCCTTGTCATGATAACATAAGGTCCAAAGCCACAGGCTTAACAAATGGAGACCATGAGGCCTGGTCCCCGTCAGGTTTCTCTTGTCTGATTTTCTGCATCTCCCTCTTGTCTCTTTTCACTCTAGCTATGCTGCACTGATTCCGGGTTCCTTCCCATGTCAAGAAATTTCTTTGCAGACATGATTTTTTTCCCTCCCATTAGCATTACTTCTTCTAGAAACTGTCTTCATTCTTCTGCATCCCCTACCACATATCTCCCTGCTGTCTGGTTTAGTATATGTGCTGCCAGAGCGAGCACCCTGCCATCTGATTTAAACCCTCTGTTCCACGACACTGTTTTCTCTATACTTTAATTGTTGCTTTAGTATTTTTTTCAACCACTTGACTGCAACCTTCTTTTCCTTTCATTAATATAATTTGGTTTTGGAGCAATTTTAGGTTGAGCAGGAAATGCAAAGTTTCCACATGGTCTCTCTTCCCTTGCCCATAGTTTAGTCTACTACTTTATAGCATTTATGTTGTACATTTGTTGTAACTGATGAACAAAAGCACAGCTCACTCTGTGTTGTACATTTCTATGGGTTTTCTGACTGCAAGCTTCTTGAGAGAGCTGATTTTCAAAGACATCATAGTATTTAGCATATTATACTTCATAAAAATACTTGCTGAATGAATGAATACAAACAAGCCCAAAGTGAAAAGTCAGATTTTCCAAAATCCTTGATTATCTTTTCCACATTGTGAGAATTCTCACACATTGTCAATCCCAATATAAGGAGTTCAAAAAAATTATTTTCTCCCCTCCTATCCTCTAAGGTGCAGGTATGTTTCCTTATGGTCAGTGAGTTAGACATAACCTATAAAAAACTTTGACAAAGAAGTAAACTATGGGAAGAAAGAGGTGCAGTTATAGATAAACATCTTGCTGGTTTAAGTGGCAGGAGAAGTAGTAAGAACATGTGATGGGTGGTGGAAACAGCCCCACACCAAGCAAGTGATGTGACTATTTTGAGGACTGATCATTAGTCTATATCCTGCTCTTTCTCCTCTTTCAGTGACTGTGAAATTTACCATCCAATTTAAAAAATCTCTATTTAAATGAGAGTAGATTCTGATATCTGCAACTGAGAAAAATGGTGTAACATGAAGAAGGAATATTATGTGTGAGATGTTTGTTGAGAGAAAGAAGAGAATGCACCTGATTTTGTCTTAAAGGCTAGATAATATCTGGATTTGAAAGAAATGGGAAAAGAGAAGTCCAGGTGAAACAAGGACACAGAAGTAGGAAAGTGAAAAACACATATAAGAAAAAATGAGTAGTTTCATTTGGCCAGAGTACATGGATGAGGAAGAGCTGAAAGAGATAATAAAAAGATGTGTGGGAACAGATGTATAAGCTATTAGAGTGGCAGAGTCATAACTTCAATCTGAAATAAATAAATCATTCGTTATAACTGCTGGATCTTGTTTGTTTGGGATTATTCTATTTCCACCTCACATAAAGGAGGATGCAAAACGTAGTCCCATCACTGATTTCTGCTATAAGTCTTATTTTGCCAGGTGGTGAATAGCATCTGTAGTCTTTACTATGGAGTTGGTGTGCCACGGGAACTGATGGCATCATGGAAATGGTATTTCAATACTCCCCACCCAGCTCCTGCTGAGCTTGGTTCTCTCAACCACCTCCACTCTTGTCTTCTGAGAAGTTCAAGTTCCTGCTATCAGCATAGCAGTCCTATAGAACCATAGAATGCAAATCATACAGATGCAGTATTCTCCATCTTTTCCCATATATGTTTTGCCCCTGCAGGTGGATCAGGCATGGGGGGGGATAAATATTGAACAGCAATAATGATCATATAATTCTATGCTTTTTATTATTATTACCATATCCATTTCAGAAGCATGAGCTATTTTTTTTAAATAAAACCAATACCTCATTTATCATAATTCTTAAAACATTGAAACTTTTCTGATCATGGATATAGGTGAATTTACTACCAATGTCATACAGGATTTTTCATTCTAATATGAAGCTTAGAATTATAGCAGTATTATAGGTTCTTTCCCTTCCTCAATCTTCAAAGGGTTAAAAACGCCTGTCTGTTCTGTTTGGATAATGAGAAGTGTACCACTTAATATTACCACTTGAACCAAAATGGTCACCTGGTTGGACTTAAGAACACTACCTCTAAATAATTCAAAAGGTAGGTAACACATGTCTCGTTCTTCACAATAACCAGTACAACTCTTGCTCCCAAGAGCAGACAGGGAGGCTGGAGCTGCACTTCACATTGCTACCAGAGCCCTAGCCTGGCTCTAACCATGTAGCTTCCAGGATCAAAAATGGAGTGTAGTTCTGGTCTAATAAGCTGAACTCAATGAGCCCATTAAAGGATACTTTTTCAAAAAGTACTAAGATTTTATCTTAATTTGAAACTTTCAGGGTTTTTGTTTGTTTGGTTTTGGATTTTGGATACCTACTAGGTCTTCATGCATCTTTCTTTTTTAATCTAAATTTTTCTACATATTATAATCCAATTTTGCATATATCTTATGTAAGTTATGTATGTATCTGCTTTTTAAAAATATTTCTTTCATATTTTTCATATCCTGGTTCCTGTGATTTTGACTCTTGTTGGGTCTGCAATTTAAGTAGAGGGGACTGTGGAAGAGGTTTTCAAATGACAGAGTCCCTATAAGCAAACCACTATCCCAAGGGATAACATTTCCTTTGCTAATGCTAGCCCTTCTCTTTCTTTTCACAAAAACAGAAGAGAATTCTAACACGGTACAATTCAATTCTCAGAACTTTTACATATTCAAGGATACTCTTCAGAACAAAAGAAGGAAGAGGAAGCAGAGGAAAAGAGGAAAGTAAAAGGAAAAACGAATGTCCCTGTCCTCAGAATCAAGACCAAAACCTTTTCTGGGAAAGTCTTAAATAACCCTTGGAAGTGGTCACATCTATATTTACCATAGGCAACAACTAAGTTTAACAAAAGGGGGAAAATTGTATGTTTTTTCTTGACTGATAATTCCACACTAATTTTCAGATAATCCATCCCATCCTGAGAGTAGAAATTTAGTGCAATTTCCACAGAGCTCTGTTATACTTGGTATACAGGTCCAGTTCCGGCATGCATACTGTTTTATAGTTGTTTTGATCATGACAAGGAATTAAAGACTTGTGAGTAAAGAGTGATCATAGCTCATTGATTACAAATACTCTGCATTATCAGTATGTCAGTTTATAAATGGCAATTACTTTTAAAAACATGGAACTATGGTTGTCACATTAAAATAAAACAAGAATTCCACTGAGAAAAAGAACACGTCTTTGTCAGACATTTTTAAAAAACAGGTAAAAATAATATTGGAAGTGCAAAATGCATTTGGGTTCTCAGGGAAGTGATGCATAACATAAGAAGACATGTTAAAAGTTCTTGAATAGGGAAGTAACAAGGTCAGGACTACTCCAGAACACAAACAGCATTTTTACTTTGGAAGAGAAATTTCAGGTATGCATGTGTTTTTCATAGATTTTTAAGAAGAACCAAGCACTCATCAAAACATGAGTGGACTAATGAATTGCAGTATATCTGGAATACCACCCAGTCATAAAACAGGTGGATGGTATCTTTTGTTATAACCCGGATGGAACTGGAGACCAAGTAAAGGATCACAAGAATGGAAAAACAAACACCACATGTACTCAGTACTAAATTGGGACTAGTCAATCAGCACTGATGAACATATATGGAAGTAAATTAAGTAGGTGCCCCTAACTGGTGCAATGGATTTATTTTGAGAGAAGGGCACACTTATAACTTTGAAAATGTATAAAAGCAATTTAAATAACCATAATCTGTGTACCCCTGTAATACTCCAAAGTAGGAGGAGGAGAGGAAGAACCAAGATTTAATTTGGTCCTAACATAGCTGCAAACTCCCCACCTGTCCACTAAGTGAAGGGAAAGAAACTTGATCTAGCTTTCAATCTATATTCTGCCTTTCGAGAATTTTCTGGTCTAAGTTGATGAAATGTCATGACAATGCTTTTGATACTTTAAAAACCATTGCCAAAAGTCCTAATGATATTTCATTTGGTGTATGTGTCCTAATTTATAGACTCGTGTATGGAAGCCATAAATGTCAAGGACAATTTACAGAGGTATTCTACTTCAATGAAATGAGAATGAAAAGACATTGGTCGGATCCCTCAAAGCCACTTTGCCTTACCAAATAGCAGGTTAAAAAGCCATTTCTTGTCTTTTTAAGAACACTCTGATTCTGTCTGGGAACCTGCAAAGATTCCTTGGTTTTAGACAAGACAAATCCTTAGATGGCCCTGGAGTTAAATCACAATCCATCTAATTAATCATAACCTAATTCTCATCTTCCTTGTCCACTGATTGGTCTAAGCCACCCAGCCAATTCTAGGCAATGTGACATACAGGAAAGTCTGCCAGAGAGACCAACTTTAGAAAAGAAAAGACTTATAAGGAAAAAATCTTTTTTTCCTTACTCTTCTCTTCTGCCTGGAATTCTGAAGAGATGTCTGGAAGTACAGTAGCAATCACATGATAGTGAGATTATAAGCATCAAAATGAAAAACAAAAACCAAAAGAGGATCAGAGCAGAGACACTGGAATCCCCTGCATTCCCAAGAGCATTTTTTCAAAGAGGTACCTATGTAACAACCACCTCTTTTTGGATATTTTGTGTAATGCGACAAAAATTTGCTCCCAGTTTTTATTCAAGCCACTATCAGTCAGATTTTATATTATTTGCAGTTGAAGGTAATCTTGACTAATATAGGAAGCCTTGGGTAAATGGATAATTATACTTTAATACTCATGTTGATGTATGTCAAAGACCATCAGAAACACAAATATAAGTAGAGTAGACTTGAGTTTATGGTCTTGTGGCCCAAAGAAGGCATGCGTGTAGGGCAGCCCGGGGCATCTCAGTAAGAAGGTGTTGGCAGAGACTTACAGGAGCTCGGCTTTTACTGGGCAATTTTGGCAAAAGTTTAAGGAGGTGAGGATGTGCTCTGGATTGTCTGCTTTTAGGAGAGGGAGGTAAATCTGTGGATGGATATTTTAAGGAAGTTCATCTAGAACATATAGGGAACAAAGTGGGGTTATCCTTCCATTAATAATCAAGCAGTCTGTCTTAACACCAGCACAGGGAAGGTCTTCCTCTTGTCTGTGGTTTGTTCAGAGTTCTTCTGTTGGACTCTGTTCAAACATGGTTATGTAGGGGGATCATTTTTGTCTTATTCCATCTTATTGTCCATGAAATGTTTTCTGCTTAAAAGAGAACATCACCTCACCGTAAGTGCCAGCATGACTGCTAGCCAAACAGAGCCCTAGCAGAGAATGCCAGGCCCGCTCCTGGCATTCAGAAAAGGCTTCGATTCTTATTACCTGATTTTTTTAATGATATATAATATTACTCATCAACTGTTAATATAGATGACTAAAATCCAGTTGTACATTTCTACTTAGGAATTTTTAAGAATTCTAAAACATCCAGATGTGACGCAATAGGAATCTGAACTAAGGAACAGACAAAGAAGATAAGGAACATATTCAGGATTCAAAACACGTTTCTGATAAATAACAATTTTAACAATAAAATTAATGTTTATGATTAGTTAGATGCATGTCAAAAAGGGGGAAACTGGGGCTGAGTTTAAAATTTGTAACCTGGGAGACTAACTAGTTAGAAATGACCTTCACCAGAATAGGAAAGGTGAGAGATAAGATTTGTGGCCAATATATTATGTTCAATTTTAGAATGTAAAGTTGTGATAGTGTCAAGACATTCAGGGGAAATTCCCAAAAAGCACTGGGAAATTGAGCCCTGACACATAGACAAGAGGCGGGTACCAAGGAAATTTTGGAGGAGGACATGAGATTTTTAAGAAATAAATTATACTGCAATATGCAATGGCATGAATGTGCAGGGTGAATCACAGGTAGGTCTCTAGAAACAAACGAAGCCCTCCCAGCATTACTGAGAAGCCAAGCAGGCTGAACCTCGCACAGGTGAATCAAAGAGGATAATGGTAACTGTGTTTCTTGGAAGTGAAACAATGGACCATGACACAATCTATCTCAAAACTTTCGTAGTGACACATGGACTCGATTATTCTTTACAGAAACACAATCAAATCCAAAAAGTTGGATTGTTTTGGAATCTTAACTAACATGACAAGGAAAACTGTGCTAATACTCTCTCATTCCTGCCTCTTGTAGGAAACTACTACAAAACAAAACAAAACAAAAATGTTACCTGCAGCCATGATGCCCATTAAATGCATTTAGCCTTTGAATTGCATCGATGTTTACATATATTTTTGGCTTTTTTAGGTGTATGCTATTATCACCTAATCCAAAATCTAATCTCTAAGCTCCTACAAGAAATTAAACCCTGCTTATTTTTTCGTCTACAGAAACAATTCCAAATGGATGTTTCACCACCTAGGTGCTTGGCATGCCTTTAACGGTAGCCAGCACAGCCCAGGAGCATGCAGGTTCTTAGTGGTGGCTGGTGGCTTTCCTATGTTGTTGTTGTTCAGACCAGAAAAGGCCTTATTAGTGGGTTTTTTTAAAAATAACACTGCCAAGAGGCCCCAGTATTGTGGCTGATAGCAAGTCCCCACTGTGTTCCTGATGAGTTTTATCAGAAAGAATATAATGCTTCTACCTGCTGGTCTCAATTAGAGATAGACCTTGTTTCATTCTTCTCTTTTCTGTAATTTGAAGTGAAACTTGAAAAGAGGTGACTCACATATTTCTTTCCTTCAACCATACCTGCCATGTATCAACATCGGTGAGAATAATTTCAAAAAATAAGAGGATCCAGAATGTTGGAAGACGGTAGAATTTGCAAATTCCCTTTTTACACAAACAAAGTTTATAACTGACCATATCATACAGAACCATAGACTTGGAGTCAGATCACCTTCAGCCTTCAGCCTCCTTTTATTTGGGAAGCACCAGTTTAAGTCTAATGAATTTGAATTGGACCATCTTCAGGTTGGATTTGAGCTCTCCAGTGTGCCACGGGCCCCATCACTTCCTAGTTCTATACCTGGCTGCCTGAGCCATGTATTTAGTATCTCCCTTTGTAACCTTCTTTCCCTTGATGAGTAACTGGAAGATGTGGTTGGAAGCACAACCATAGGCCTAGTTCTGGAACTGCTTATCTTATTTGAATGTCTGTGAGAATAAATCTTGTATGTCAGGTACCTGTACCCAAGCAACAGTTAAGTGCACACAACTTAGCATGGCATCACAGAGCAGGCATCCAATGCTTATTATAGTTTTTGAATGAATGAATTTATTTAACAACTGAATAGCCTTTGGGTGCAGATGAACTTCTTACAGTGCAGCCACATTTGCATAGAAAATATCAGAGCCTGGGGCTGCTGAGGGCTGATATTCTTCCGATGTTTAATGGATGCTGAACCTTGAGATCCCTGTCTTTGAAACTTTTGTTGTATCCTTTACATTGGAAAGACTCACTGTGAAGATCAGTGATGTGATGAAAGAACATGGAATTTATCCAAATGTTTACTCTGTGTCTGTAAAGTTGGGATATGTCTTATTGAATGCTAACAAAAACCCCGTTTAGTATGTATTCATATACCCACTTTACAATGGTTGAAACTGAAATTCAGAGACTGAGGAATTTCCTCAGTTCACACAATCATCAACTAGCAAAACTGAACTTCAAACCCAAACAAGTCTTTTGCTTTTCTCCCTGGGGTGGTCACTTATGTTCCTCTTATCTGGAGGATTAATTAGGGCAGTTGCTTCAGGCTCTTAGTTAAGACCACACGTCCTATGCAGCATCTTACCTGTTGGCATGTACTCGAATGTAGGAGGAAGGACAGATCTATCCCTCCACTTGCCTCCCATTTCACCCTCTGTGTGTCTTCACGTACCAAGGTGAGTGGGACTCTCTCTCCCAACTTCCACTTCTCTCAAGGTAATTTTGCGATTCATTCTTTATTTTCAGATTCTAAAGATATTTTTCAATACTTGCCCCTGATAAGTAAGAATTTTAACAATAAAATAAATGTTTATGATTAGTTAGATGCATATAAAAGAAAATGGAAAACTGGGACGGAGTTTAGGTTTATATACCAAATGTTATATACCAAAAAGTATGAAGAGGTCTTCAAGAGGGAGCACAACGGCCATTTAGTCTGGATTCTGTCACTTCTAGAACCATCTCTGGATGCCTCATACAATAAAGCTAATGTTAAAAGAAAACATCAAAAAAAAAACAGAACTACTTTAAATATCTGCTTTTAAATAACTCACAAGGAGTTATAGCTGTTATTCGATCATATTACAGAATAAACTAGTGTTGCAACACATACTTAAAGCCTGAATCACATACAAATGTAAATGTAAATTAGTCCCACAATTGTCCCTACATTTAGTTTTTCCTTTTAGAATACTGGTGTTGCCTGTTAAGAAAATCCTTTCATTAAGAGAAAAGTAGATTCAAAACGTATCTATTCAAAAAATATTTTAGGCCAATTTACTATGTCAATGATTTCTTCCTGATTACAATAATGTACCTTAAGCTGAACTCAGTAGTCGAGTTTTCACACTCAGAGCATTCATTTGAATTCATTAACCCTGTTCTAACCTTTTAGCTGTATAATAAATATCACTGTGTCATAAGTGAGTGACTAAATACTCCTTCAGGTCTAAATGAATGTTCTTTTAGACCATTCTTATATGTAACTGGTTTCTATATATTAACAGTACTACCTCAAAAACCAGAGAGCAAAAATATTGAATGCCAAGATCTAGATTCTTAAAAGACCTTGAAATTCCAGGGTAAATTATTGTAGATATATTTGCTGGTTGCTGATTAGAGGTTATAGAGGAGGCCTATTCAGTCTGTGGTTTTCCTGAAATGAAGTTTATTAAACCACATTCGTGATTATTAACATTAAGATGGCAGAGTTTATAGATAGGAGCCTTCTCAGAAATGTCGATGTGAAACGCAGCAGAGTGTTTAGGAAAATCTCATGGGCTATTCTTAAAGATGAGATTGAAATTGAATCTGAAGAGGAAGTTCGTAGCTGGTAGAACAATCATGCTCAAAATGCAACCACCAGGCTTTTTCCCCACAGGCTTTCCATCCAGGGATATTCTATGACAGGCCGTACTTCCCCTAAATAATTTCCTCCTAGATCCCAGAGAGAAAAAGCCTTGCAACCTGTAGTTACTATTGTCTCAAATACTTTATGATACAGAGACAAGCCTTGAGCATCAGATATACTCTTAAAGCAAAGTGATCTGTCAAAATATGTAGAGTTTATTTTGCCTTTCCAACAAAAGATACCATCTGAGCCATATGTATCCCAACACAACTTCTATCCTACAGCAGATTAACCTTGAGACCAAGCCTCCCGTTCCCAGAATGAACTCTGCTCACCTTCTCCCCAGAGGCTCCCAGATCCTTCCTCCCAACAGGCTCATCCATCTTACAGGGTCAATTTTTTCAAACCATCTTTTACTGAGTACTTTCTGTAGACATGGCACTGGGGTCAGTACTTATATAATGTCTTGTTTAATCTTCACAAAAACCCAATGAATTAGGTATGATAGCTATTTAATTATTGTTGGAAGCAAGGCACAGAGAGATTTAAATAGTCTATACTGGATAATTTGCAAAATAAAGACAAAGCTTATTAGCTGAACATGATGAAAGGTAAGCCATATACTTTTAACCATGAAGCTGTCATTAGTTTTTAGGAGAAGAAATTTAAACTGTGCTTGAGAAGCTGATGTACTCAGTGAAGACCCCCCACTGGGGGACGCAGAATGGCAGCTAGAAGCAGAGCTCTGCAGAGAAGTTCTACAGAGCAGCATCTTGCTGGATAACCAGATGTTACCAGTGACTTTTCGTGTGATCTTGAAACATTGTCCATGCTCCCAAGGCCACAAACAATAAGTAATAAGCACCATACCACCTAGTGACCCCCAATTTTGTGATGCACAGCCCCCTGTTTATCTCCAGGCTCACAGAGGTAGAGATGAGGAAATTGGTTTAAAGATCTCTAGAGGAGAGTTGGGAGATTTTTGTCAGACTTCACAGCCATTGACCTTTTCAAGCCATGTTGGGAGTGATTTCAAAGGAGTCACTTCACTGATCTGCCAGAGATGGTTTAAAAGTAGAAGGCTTGCTAACGGCAGCAAAATGAGTTTCCCTGGCAGCCCTCTGTGCTCCCCCAACCATGAAGACTGGCATGAGTCCTGTGAAAGGAGCTGGACTGGAATACTGGGGACGCCCCGCTAGATGCAGGAATTCCAGCTCAGATGCAGGGCAGCCAGCCTGAGGAGGAATCACTTCCATCAAGGGAACTGCCAGGGGTCCCAGGGCACTGTCAATCATCAACAGAAATACTAATCAGATGAAAAATGACCAGGTATCAGACATCCTGGAAGGCATAAGTGATGGATGGAAACTGCACCTATCTAGTCCTGCCTCCCTCCTGTTCTCCACTTAGCTTGTCTTTTCTTTTCCCCTCTAGTCATTGATGCAGAGTTAGAAACAAGGGAAGAAAAGCAGCCAGGCAGTTTGAGAGAAAAGATGGAGGAGGCAGCTAACCATGGCTTCTGTTCTACTGCAGGTCCTCAACCTGGGGCAGGCCCAACAGGCAGGCTGGAGTGAGATGGGGGAGCAGTGCAGATATTTTAGACTGAGAGTTTGAAGTTCTAACATTAAGCTAGATGGGGTCATTTATCTTAAAAATTGAAACTGTTCATGTGAATATTTTCAAATGACCAGAGAAGCTATGGAATCTTCCTAAGCTTTCCCACAGGAGCAAGGAAAACACGTCAACCCTGTAGGTTTGCAGACGCGGTGGTGCAGAAGAGGAAACTGATGAAATTTCACTCTTAACAAATTATAGCTCATTCTAGAAATTGACTAGAGCCGGAGCAAATCTCTTATACCAAGACCCCACTGTGCTCCTGGCTATCTGACCCAGCGGGCTGGGCTCACTTACTTTTCTATTCCTTTGTACTGTTGTGATTTCCAGACTTGGTTTTCTGGCTTCTTCTCTGTGCCTGAATGGATCTCCTTCTGCTTCTACCACCCAGTTCCACACATTTCAGAATTTAAGGTGAAACAAAATCAAATACTTTATTCCTCTGCTGGTCCATACCAGGGGTGCGTCTAGTTCTTGATCTCAGCTCTTTCAATTTTGCTCTGGTCCAATAAATTCATTTTTTGAGCTATTACAAACATAATCAGAGAGATGCCATTTTGAGTGATAAATATAAACTGGTGAACTAGCACAGTAATTCTCCCCAACCTCCCATCACTGGGGGTGGGGGGGGCGTGAGGTGGGAATGATTCCTAAAGAATCATTTTCTAATGTATTTTCTCACTTGGTTTTCTTCTTTGCATATTATTGCATTTGTACCTTGAAAAGGTAAACAAATATAGATTATTTAGCCCCTGCAATGGGTCTGGTACTTTGTTAATACCTTAGACAGTTACATTCCATATTTTTTTGATTCAGAAAACACTAGAATTTGGCAAAATCTTGATTACAAAAGTAATATGTAACAGATGTTGGGAGGAATGTAGTTGTTATAAGTCAAATTCCAAAATGCATATTTAGGGCTCCAGGAAGAAGAGGACACCAAAATGTTAACTGAGAAATTAGATGGGTAAAGACAGAGGGAGAGAGCTTGGCTTTGGCTAAAATCCCAGCAGCAGACCCTGCCAGACATGATAAATTAAAGCCAGTATTTGGACTTGTCCCTGGCTGTAGACAATTATCTATTGTGGATCACAGCCAGAGGGAGGAACTCCAGTTGACTTAATGCCTCTGTTACGCTAACTGGCACCAGTTGGAACTTCAAGATTCATTCTCTAATTGGGGATGGCAGGGTACACAGTCAAAGGTTCTCGTTCCAAACTCAAACTGAGTGCTTGTAACACTGATAGATGAAGGGAGCCCTGACGGCTGTTAAGATGCAGGATTTTGCTTTCTTCTTGCAGACCGCCTGCTCTCTACTTCTGATTTGCACTCTACTTCTGCACCCGGCTGGGGAAAACTCCACTGGTCATTTCGTGTTAACAGAGAAGTCTACAGAGTACATGGGCCTTCTTGATCTTGCCCATGATGTTTCTCTGTGGTGCCCACAGCGCAAGTTCACTGAAAAGCTGCACTTCCTGCTTCAGCTGTGATTATTCTGAGAGACAGGAAAGTGTAGTGTGGATAGGAAAGAATAGTTGAGAGTCCAGTGATAGATTTGAAGGTGTTTCTATGACTACCAAACATTTGTGATCTGTATATAAATTCTGCAGCAATTACTCTGTTGACCCATGTCCCACTTGTAATCCAACAGTATATTCCAGGCCTTAATTTTAAAGGTATTTATTGGGTATGTAACACAAGCTTAACACTGGGTTCTAAGAGTACAAAGACTGGCAATATAGATGTAAATTCTGAACCCCAAGTCACATTTTTTTTATTAAATGATAGCTGTGTACATTAATGCAATCATGGGGTACAGTGTGGTGTTTTCATATACAATTTGAAATATTTTCATCAAACTGATTAACATAGCCTTTATGTCATTTTCTTAGTTATTATGTTAAGACTTTATATTCTACTTTTAGAAAGATTCACTTGTATCCTTGTAAGATAAACCATAGAGGCGATCTCTCCAATCACCCTTCCTCCACCTATCCATCCCCCTCCCCTCCTTTCCCCCTCCCCCCCATATTCTTAGGCTATAATTAGGTTATAGCTTTCATATGAAAGCTATAAATTAGTTTCATAATAGGGCTGTGTACATTGGATAATTTTTCTTCCATTCTTGTGATACTTTGCTAAGAAGAATATGGTCCAGCTCCATCCATGTGAACATGAAGGAGGTAAAGTCTTCATCTTTCTTATGGCTGCATAGTATTCCATGGTATATATATACCACAGTTTATTGATCCATTTGTGGATCGATGGGCACTTGGCCTTCTTCCATAGAGTCACGTTTTTGATTACCGTATGGAATTTAGCAGAGTATTTATTTGCTACAGATTCTGCTGGGTAGTGATAATAAAAGTAACAATTACTATATATGAACAAAAAAATTAGCATTGAATCATAACCCAAAGTATGAAATAAATATCCATAGTCTCTACCAATATAAATGATTGAATAGATACATAAGTGAAGGAGAAGATATAAATCTGTCAAGAATTCCAAACAAATTATGTAAGTACTCCTCCTTTAAGAGATAGAACACAACTTTTCACTAGTGAAGTGTGAGCTATGCATTCACTCTAATGTTCCTATAAAGAATACAGAATAAGGGGATAAAAAGTAACTTTACAGTGGCAAAATCTGACAAACACTGGGTCAACCAGGTCATCAAAGTTTGTACCCACAGGGATAGTCCCACTGATAGTATCTACTCTTCTTATGATGTAATAAAGATGGTACTGAACCTCTATGGACATCTTCTCCAAAACACATAATTCCAATTAAACACTGACAAATCCCAGTGGAGGAAGAGTCTCTAAAATGCTCAACCAGTACTTCTCAAAACTGTCAAGGTTATCAGACATAAGGAGAGACTAATAAACTGTTGTAATCAAAAGGAGATGAAGAGACATGACAACTAAATGCAATGTGGTATCTTGGATGAAATGCTACAACAAGGAACAAGAAAGAAGACTCTAGATAAACACTAAACAACATGGGCAAGTATGGACTTTAGTTAAGAATACTGTGTTTATATTGGCTCATTTATGGCAGCACGTGTACCATACTAATCCTTAGTAGAAATTATATAAGAAGTCTCTGTACTATCATTGAAAGCATTTATGTAAATCTAAAACTGTTGTAAAACCAAAAGTTTATTTTAAAAAATTATCCTTATTGTCTTTAAAATTTCTAAGCATTCATGCCCCTTAACATTTTAGTGTCATCATTTCAGTGAAGAATGAATCCCTCCACTGTGTCAAGTGCTTTTCGAGGCACACAAAAATGCGGTGGCTAACCCCAAAAGGTTTACAATCTAGCATTGCACAGGGATAGGAATGTGGGTCTGGCAAGCGTTGACAAAGCCTGTTCTACAAATGACTGAACAGTAAGTAACTTGGAGAGCTTGAGATTTGCCAAAGCTACAAAGCAAGAGGCAGAGCAAGAACTCAATAGTAGGTTTTATGACTACAAATTTACTTCTTTCTATTAAAATACATTCATAACTGGGAGCAATGCTATTTTGCTGGAGAAACTCAATTATAGAATAGAGTTCCAAACCATACCAGCATGTGTGCTGATTTGGAAAGATAAGAAAATGTTCTTTATTGTGGGCTGTTGCCCCATAAGGAATTGTGTACCCTTTATCAGGTTCAGACTCCCTGAATTTCTTGTTTCTGAAATCCTTAATTGATGTGAAAGAAAAAGACTTGCATTTGGTATAATAGACACAAGTACAAGAGGGACTTTACCTACCAAACGCAATCAGTGTAACCTGGTTTTTTGTACCCTCAATGAATCTCCAACAATTAAATAAATAGATAAATAAACAGAAGGACTCCTAAGGACTGTGCATTCCACTCTTCTAATCAAATGGCATTTTATTAAGTTGAATTCAGACAGCATCTGCTGCTCTCTGGCGTTCATTTGCTTCGAACGTCCATATCCTTAAAGACCAAGTGCCTACTTATAGCGACAGCATGACAACGTACCATGATAGAAATACCACTGGTTTGGGGTCAGAAGACATAGATTCAAATTCCAGCTCTGACATTGGCTGGTTTCATTACATTGATTAAGAATACATCATTTCTGAGTAACAATTTCTTCATCTATAAATAGAAATCCTACGACTCACTCGTGGGTGTTTCAATACATGTATGTGTGTCAGTCATCAGGCACAAAGGTGGACACCAGGGAAGGGTTCAATACATTTTAGTACTAGAAACCTGCTAGAGGATGAGGTAGATGATTCTGGCTGAGGGACTCCAGGAGATGAGGAGGAATGGGGGAAGATGAAAAAAGTCTATATTATAAAATTATTCAGAAAAATAAATACAAACAAAACTTGCCCTCCACCTGAGAGTGCTACTGTATCACAATGAAGGGGGTGACAGGGTGAATCCACATGGGTTTCCTGACCGGTATTGAGATTCTCTAAATTCTTAAAGCCTAAAAGATAATCCAAAATGCACGAGTGTACTTCTGTCACAACCAGAGGGTATCATTCCTTATTCTTGTCTGACATCTTGGCAAATTGCACAATCCAATGTGCTAAGCTAAAGGATGAGCTCGTTCTCACACCAGCTCATTATTCTCTCTACTACACCCAAAAGCAGCACCAGAAAGTTGTACAGGCTCTTTTATCAGGATAAATTAATTAAATCCCAGATTTTTTACATTACAAATGGTGTCTCTTGATGTTCCTTAAAACAGAACTGTATGAAAAAAAATGAAATCCCATTTGTCTGGTCGTGCAGAGAAGGCCCCGTACACACTGGCTCCAGTGCCTTCCCATCCTCCCCCTTCTGCCATGCTCTTTGTGAGGGGCGTGGCCAGTAAGGGCGGAGGACTCGGTCAGCATCCTTCTCCTTGCAGGGGGATGGGAGGCAGAGACTCCTAATGGCTCTCACTTGCCTCTGATTTTCTGTTTCTCAGTATTTTTCCCTAATGAATTTTTCTGACCTTCAGCATCTGCAGCATAATATTGGACTCTGAATTTCTGCCACTTGCTTTTTTCTGTTTGAAAGTCACTGCTTTGAGTTTAAACCTGGAACTTATTTTCCATATGCAAGGTCTAAGCCATGAATGTTTTCAAAATATATCAGCTTAATAAAAAATACGCATAATTCCTATCACAGGTAATGGCTAGGTGGCTCAAGGCTGCCAAGTTGAGCCCCAGATCAATGTCTTGAACGATTTGGAAGGTCTAATATGTACAGTATGGATGGCAGTACTGGTGCTGATCCCAGCCATATGAGGTCAGTGTTTCAATTTCCCTAACAGAGCTTTATTGGCAGGACAAAGTATACAAAGGTAGCCAAAGCTAACATATCAGGTTAACACATCTATGTGTTCCCCTTTCCTGCTAGTCTCTATTTTTCTTTCATTGGCAGTTTCTTTAAGTGTGCCAAGCCAAATTAGAGTGCTTACTTGGATGCGTTCGAAGCCCATGGTAGTCCTTGGTCATATATGGTTGAAATTCAGAGCTGACTCAGACTCATGGTGTGATGTGACTGGAAAAATTTAAGACTCCTTATCACCATGGCTTAATAATAAGTTTAATCTTTTCTATTGTTGTTAGAGAAGCTGAGAGAATTACCTGACATGTTGCCTCTCCTTACCTACCTTGATTTTTGCCAAATCCTAGGTTCATAATGTCCAAGCTTTATTCTATACTCCAGGTAAATGGCTACATCAAAATTACCTGAGACTAAAGCTAACATTACTGATCTTTCCAGACTTTGCAGCAAACCTGGGCCCTGCAATGGACATATTATCAATTGGAGTTGGGATTCATTCAGATTATCACTGATATAAATTTTCCTAGGCAACAGTCTTGATCTATAGTAAGGATATAGCACTAGAATACAAACATCTTTAAATTCTTTCAGTGCATCCGAGGACTAATGTCAACACCTAGACAGGGGACAGGGCTAAAGGGGACATGGAAGAGCTCATCCTTGAGCATGATTTACATAGAAGTCTGTCTATAGAGCTTCGCCTGTATGTGACGTAGAAAAAAATCACTATTATCATTTATAATTCTATCTTTTACAAAAGATGCACCGTAGAGACTGGAGGGTCCCCCATAGACTTAAAGGAATGATGGATGGGGGATAAATGTTTGAAGAGAATGGAAAAAAGTTAAACCAGGTTGGGGGAGAAAGGAAGCAAGACGATCCAGTAAGGGAGAGAGACTGTGGCCTGGAAAGGCAGCCCTGAGACCAAGAAGAACTGGTCTATGCATCACCAGGGTATTGACTGAGCTGCTGGAACAAAAAGATTACAAAAGATAGCGACTTAAATGAGATAGGTTATTTTGGTAGCATTTAACAGCACGAGGATGAATAACAGTGGAGAGCTTGCGGTTTCTAAAGTTGTTTCAGTTGTCAGTATTCTTAGCCATGGGAGACGGGGAGCAGATGAGCAGGCAACTACACACATCACTGTTACTCATGCCCATGGGCCTCAGTTGCTTTCACAGTGACACCTAGATGCAAGAAAGAAAAAAATAAATGTTGACTCCCAAACCCCTGTCATTCCCTTTTTGGGAGCAGCCATTTTCTCAGAAAAATCTCTAGGCGTCTGTTCCTAGAGGAAAGAAAGGTTATAATGGACACAGTGTTAAAATTAGCAGTCTCTGCCACTCAGCAAGGGAAAATTGAGAATTTTGGAGGAAAAGGCTATGTCCTACGCCACGTGAAAGCCCACCTCTAGATTTTCTCCAAAATATTAGTAAACATACATTGTTCATAAGTAGTTTCTTTCTAGCAAATTTCAGCAGCCACGTCCTGCCTCAGAGTTGGCACACCGGCAAGAAAAACCTCCTCTCAGAAACAGGGACAAATGTGTGGCACACGCATACCTTGTTTTATCTTCACAACGGCCCCATTAAGGAGCTGTCACCATTTCTTTCTTAGAGGAGAACATGGAAGCTCAGAATACAATAACAATCAGAACACATCTAGAGCCACACGTTTAGGAAGTCGGGATTCCGGCCACAGGCTGCCTGATCCTGAAGCCCTTACACCATGTCGTCACCCCTACTCTATCTGGGGCATGTCCTTCCCCCTTTCCTGAGGAAAGGTGAGAAGCCTCCTTGGACCCAGAGATGCTGATTATTTCACTCTGCCCTTGTACGTCTTTTCTCCTGGTAAGTTTTCCAAGTTACCAAACATTTTGCAAAGCAAATCCAAACCATCTTGAGTAAATGTTTTTAAATGAGATAAGGATATACTACTTAGTTTAGAAACTTAGCCTTCATTCCTCCCAAAGATCTGACAATTAACCTTTAAAATATTTTTATTTAGCAAAGTGATGGGGGGAAAAGGGTAGAAAATTAGTCACTGTCTGTTCAGGGACATTCAAATGTAATGAAATAAGGACACAGTTACAGGAGTGAGAAAAATCTAAGGTGTCTATGACGAATACCGTACCCATTAGCTAAAGAACTACTTTTAAAATAATGAGCACACTTCCTAGCATGAATAACTTTGGCTCTGGGATAACAGTCTACAAAAGGGCATAACATTTCTCTTGACAAATCCAGACTTCTCCCGCCCATTAAAAACTAGCCCTTCTGTAAGGAGCCTGATTTGTCTTCCCAGTGATGTGCAAGAGTCTGCTATGCTCCTATGTCCTCTGTGGAATGAAGAAAGGTGGATATTTAACCAAAAACTGGACAATGCAGGCTTAGACCAAGACTGTGTAAGGATTTAGAATTATACGCAGAGCCCTGATTCTCAGCACAGAACACTGAAAAAATATATACTGTAACAAAACGTTGTTGAAAACAGGAAACAATCTCACCAGGGCCAAGAATTAAGGTCCTAGAAGGAATTATGAGGGACTCTTAACTGATAACTTCTTTCTCAAGTCTGTTTGAAAGTGTTTCTGTTTCTCAGAAAATGATTTATTTGGGCAGTGTCTACATCAGCATTGCCCTGAGTGAGGTCCATGGAACACTGATCTCTTCAAGATGGGAATGTTGAACAGTCTAATCATACTATCTATGATACACAAGCTACGTCAACATAGTGACTCCGAAAAACACCTTCATATTTACCTTTGTATACTGTAGTCTCTTCAAAACTGACCACAAAACATCTTATGGAAATAAGTTCCCCTCATTCCTGACCTACTCTGTATTTCCCTCCTAGTGACCACAGGGATTTTTTTTTAAGCATACGACAGATCATGCAGCCCCTTGCTCAAAAATGGTTCCAATGGCTTCACATCATCTCAGCATGAAAATAACAGTCCTGACTGTGACCCACAAAGCCCTCCATTATCAGGTGCCCCACTTCAATCAGTATCTACCTACCCCTGATGGCTACATAGGCCACCCTGTCCATCTTTATGCTTCTGGAACATGCCGCACCCTTGTTTATCTTTCAGACGCCTTCCCACTGCTATTCGTTCACCGAGATCAGTCTCCCCTGGTCTTTCCATGCTTTTCTCACTACTGTATTCTGCTATCTGCTCAGCTACCAGAAAGATTTTTCACTTTTCTAAATAAAAACTCCTATGGAACAAGCTCTTTCTCCACTCTTTATCCTTTTATTCTATCATATTTTTCTTCACACTACTATCCGTTACATATTTCATAGAATTACTTATCATCTTAGTTTTTACCTGTGAGCAAAGACCTATTCTACTTTTTCTAAACTCCTGTCCCCCAGTGTATCCCTGACACAGAGCAGGTGTTCCATAAATAGGTATTGAATGAATGACTATTCCACAGAATCAGCAACATCTCATGGAATATATTCAGGGGATTTTTGGTTCTTACAATGCCAAAACAACTGATAGATTTCATTTTTTTTTTTGGCCAGGGCTGGGTTTGAACCCACCACCTCCAGCATATGGTGCCAGCATCCTACTCCTTTGAGCCACAGGAACCGCCCACAACTGATAGATTTCAATAATTCAAACAACTAAAGTTAAACAAACAGGAAAAATAGCTATAAAACCAGTATTGGGTTGATAAAACCATTCCGGCAAAGATGTTTTGGCTAAATTTTTTACTACCCGAGGTTCATAATCATTCTGCAAAAACAGCTTTAATCTCTTTCTTTTGAAATATGAGGTTCTAACTCCTTAGAGAAGTTGTTTTACTACTTTTCTTTATAGCTCAGACTTTTTCTGCTCACAAAACCAGCCTAAAATTCTATAAATTATAACCCTGGCTTGATTTGCACTGGAGAATATTCAAAAATTCCATGACCTTCCATGAGGAAAAATCCAAAGTACTTTTCTGGCAAACAAAATCTATTAAATAGGTAAGATGCTGAATTTTGTTGCTTTGCAATTCCAGAAGTCTCACATCAAGAAATTGGTGGACTAATGTCACAATATTTGGATTATGAGTCTAATGACTGAATTGTGACCTCACAGGTATTATGTCATAACTTTTTCGATAAATCAGAGAAAAGCAACGACATAATGATGTTTCCTTGACTATGTCATACAAAAACAGAGTGTTATTCACAACCGTAATTGACATCATAGAAAGCCATTGCCTTAACTTCAACAGGCACTCACTATCCTTCAAGAATTATCTGCTTAAAAGACAAAATAAAGAAACAAACCTTAAAAGTTACTCCTAAATCCCACAGAAAGCTCTAATTTTTAGCTGCCACTAACAAAGAAAAATTATTACCATCACTCTCTTCTTGCTTGAAAACCATTTAGAAGTTGCTTTTTCAAAGACAAGCTTAGAAAATTTTGATAAAGTGGCTCATTTTTCATAATTATGTGAACGGTACATAATGAGCAGGAAAGAGGAAAAGCTTTTATGTGGGAAAGTGTCCTCAGCAGCCGAAGTCTAGGTGGAGATTGGTGTCTTGGATGGACTTGAATCCAAATCTAAGGACAGGAGGATAAAAAAGATGAAGAGGAAACTGGATCAAGCAACAGGATGCTAATTTGGAAGTTTAAGCTGAGGCACAGAGAAATAGTATGAAATTCCAATGGCTTACTGTGGGCTGGACCTGCTCTAAGAGCTATTTATACTTTAATTCTTATGAAAGAAAATATGAGGCAGGAGCTTCTGAAAGCCCCATTCTACAGATGAGAAAACTGAGGCACAGACAGGTTGAATAACTTGTCCAGTGTCTAACAGCTATTGTCTGGGTAGGTCTCAGTTTGCATTTTAAATCCAGGCATCCGGGTTCAGCGCGCAGGCCAAAAGTACCGCCTAAAAGACTAAGGTGGGTCAACTGGCCACGTGCAGAAATTTATAAGAATCGGCCAACAAAAGCCAGTTTTACAATACTAAAATTGAAAAGCTAGGGATGGTGAAGGAGACTTCCAAGACAGTTTAGTAGGAAGAGAATTTTGTGAAGAAGATATCTCTGGCAAAATCTATGTTTTGAGCTCCAACTCCCTCTCCCTCAATTGAGAGTGGTGGGTGGGTCCAACTAGACAGGACAAGTCTAGTGTTGTAAAGAGGGCTGCGGAGAAGGATCTGACAAGAACACTCAGAAATATTAGGAACACAGTGGACTGAGCACTGACCTCTATCTCTAGAAATCTGGAAGTCAGCAGAGACAGGCTCAGGACTCACTTTGACAGTGGGGCTAAGGAGAGTTTCTGCAACTTGCTGAAAGTGAATAAACTATCCCTTTAGGGTGGCCAAAGCACATGTGATTTTTTTTTCCTGTGAAACATGATGGAAAGAAAATTGATTTGCATTTCTCTGATGATTAAGGATGGTGAGCCTTTTGTCATGTATCTGTAGGCCTTACGCCCATCTTCTTTAGAGAAATTTCTTTTCATGTCCCTTGCCCGTGAAGGGTACGTTAACCAGTTTGATGAGAGTATTTCAAATTGTGGGAGAGGGAAGGGGAGGGGGGTGGATGGGGGGAGGGAGGGTGATTGGTGGGGTCACCTCTATGGTTTATCTTACAAGGGTACAAGTGAATCTTTCTAAAAGCAGAGTATGAATGTCTTAACTCAGTAACTAAGAGAATGACATGAAGGTTATGTTAACCAGTTTGATGAGAGTATTTCAAAACGTATATGAAAACAGCACACTGTACCCCATGATTGCATTAACATACATAGTTATGCTATAAGAAATAAAATTTTAAAAAAACCAAATTGTATGTAAAAACACTGCACTGTACCCCGTGATTGCATTAATGTACACAGCTATGATTTAATAAATAAAAAAAGTATTAAAAAAAAGAAAATTGACCTGGAAAATAGAGATCTTTGTATTTTTCTTTTGTTCACACTGTTTTCCTAGCTCCTAAAATAGTGCCTATGCTATTTCTCTCTATTCAGAAGAGATGTTCAGTAAATATTTGAGTGAGTGAATGAACTAAGGAAGGAGTGCCCAGCCAAAGGAGAGACAGGGTGTGTCATAGGAGATCCAGCTGGAGGTTTTGATAAGGGAGGCTCAAAAAATGCCCACTGCATCTCCTATAGGAAAAGATGGGTTTCGTACATCTTCCACTCCCAAGGTTCCTCGTAGATGAAGACATCCATGAGTGGCATGTTATCGCCTCCACTAATGTCACTCCCCATCTTACCCTGGGTGAGTTATTCCACTCCCACTCTTTTCAATTGCAGCTGAGAGATTCGAGGAGGAATACGAAGAAGAGATGACCTCTTTCCCCAACAATGTGCCAGGCAGGCCTGGAGTAGAGTGTGGGAAGATGACTCTGAATATCAGATCAGTATTCTGGCATGATTATGTTCACAGCCTTCTGACTCCAATTTCTGAATCAAGACTCATTGTACTTAAAGTGACCGCAGGACTGATGAAGAAACTGTGGGCTGTGCTAGTACATGTTGAAGCCTTGCAGGGGCCGACTGGGCACATCTCTTCTAAGTTTTACCTCTTAAGGGTGATGACCCTCACACTGGTAGCTTGAGTCAGCCATGATGGGAGTATTAACCCCATGGAAATCACCCAGCACTACAAATTAGCCACACCACCCTCTTGTTCCCAACCGAGAGCCATATGCTAAACATTCTGCAGTGTTCACTGACTCTCTGAAGTTTGTCTATGAGGAAAGAAGACAATCTCTATTATCAGAATTGTTTATGGGAGATAAAAATAAAGTGACATTTTGATTATGATTTTTTCTGTAAATTATTTAAATTCCAAGCAAATGGATATTGATATTTTTGATATAGACTTACAGGTTTATTGCTTTGTCAAAGAGTAAAATCTAAATGATACTTATTCTTTGAAGTTACTTTAAACCATGGATCAATTTTTATAAATATTCTACATGTAGTTGAAACATAAAGTATGTTTTCTAATTGCTGTTTGCAAAATACATGTACCATCTCTCTACAAAGTCAAATTTGTTAATTCTACTATTCTATCCTCTATATTCTTGCTGATTCTTTAAATCATCTCAGTGTGTTGAGAGAGGTAGTCATTATTTCACTCTGGGGGTAGATTTGTATATGTCTATCTGCAATTCCTTCAAATTGGTACTTTTTTACATGAGCATACCTATCTGGAATTGTTATAGCTTCTTCATAAATTAAAACTTTTATTAAAATGTAGAGATTCTGGCTCACCCCCTGTAGCTCAGCGACTAGGGCACCAGCCACATATACCAAGGCTGGCGAGTTCAAACCCAGCCCGGGCCAGCTAAGCAACAATGACAACTGCAACAGAAAAATAGCTGGGTGTTGTGCTAGGTGCCTGTAGTCCCAGCTGGGTGGGCGGCTGAGGAGAGAATCACTTAAAACCAAGAGTTTGAGGTTGCTGTGAGCTGTGATGCCACAGCCTTCTGCCTAGAGAAACATATTGAGACTCTGTCTCAAAAGAAAAAAAAAAGTAGAGATTCTATTGCTAATAATTTTTTATATCTTAAAGTCTATTTTGTATATATTTAATATAGTAATACATAACTTGTAAAAATCATTTGTCCAATATCTACTTTTCTGTTACTTTATTTTCAATCTTACATGTTCCTATATTTTAGGTTAGTCTATAACTGAATGATCATAAAAATTCCAGCAGAAATGAACAAAAGTGATGCTTTGTGGGAAATTTTTAGCCTTCTTTTACTTACATAAAAGTAAAAGAAAAGAAGGTTTGAAAGTCAATTACCATATAACTTAGAAATTAGTAAAAGAACAGATAACACCCAAAGATTTTTTAATGAATAGAGAATAAGAACAGAAATCAGTGAAATAGGAGACAGTTTTTAAAAGGTCAGCAAAACCTTCGGTTTCCCTGAAAAGGCTAATGAAATTGAAAAAATTCTGGTAAGGGAGATAAGTTTTGGTCTGGTGCGGTGGGGGGGGGGAGCAAAAAAGAAATAATGAAATAAAGGTAGGACTAAAAAGGGCACATAAATATCTATGAATAATTCTCAGCCAAAGACGACTGGATCCTCTGAGGGAAAACTGACAATGTATGGAGAATTTTTTATCATCATCTCTTAGCAGGTGCTACTGGCATCTAGGTGAATATAGGCCAGGGATGCTGTCAATCATCTACAAACCACGGGACAGTCCCGCACGACAAAGAACTATCCAGCTCAAAATGTCAGTAGTGCCAATTTTGAGGAACCCTAACATAGAGTAAGATAAAACCTATGTATAGGTTTACACGTATATATAAAACACACCCAAACAAGCATCACCCTCAATTGAAGGAAAATAGGAAATAGATAAAAATTCTATTATCACCATTTTTATTAGCGTTTTATTGGAAAACTTAGCCAGAAAGTTAAAACAAGAAACAGAAATAAAGATCATAAGGATTAAAAATAAAATGTTATTTTCAGACCACATTATCGTTTATAGTAGAAGACCAAAAGACTCCAGAGACAATTTATTAGAACCAATAAAAGAAGTTACCAAGGTGGTTATTCACTTTTATACAACAGGAATGATTTTTTTTTTTTTTTTTGAGACCGAGCCTCAAGCTGTCCCCCTGGGTAGAGTGCCGTGGCATTACAACTCACAGCAACCTCCAACTCCTGGGCTCAAGCGAGTCTCCTGCCTCAGCCTCCCAAGTAGCTGGGACCACAGGCGCCCGCCACAACGCCCGGCTATTTTTTGATTGCAGCCATCATTGTTGTTTGGCGGGTCCGGGCTGGGGATTCGAACCTGCCACCTTAGGTGTACGTGGCTGGCGCCTTAGCCGGTTGAGCTATAGGCGCCGAACCAGGAATGATTTTTAAAAATCAATTAGAAGGAAGTTTTTCTTTAAGATGATGAGAACCAAAATAATCAAAGATATAGAATTAAATTTAGCAAAAGGTATGAAAAACATCTTGGGAAATTTACGGACTCCAGTGAAAGACATTTAAAAAATTAAAGAACGAGATATACATGTTTATGAGAGGAAGAATTCATTTTAAAATTAATATGGAAGGATAATGGGTTCAAAATGTCTCAGGCACTTCTAAATATTCAGGCTCACTTTGAAGCTATACCAATTATGACTTGGTACTGAGATAGAAAAATTGATCAGTGTAATATAGAATTCAGAGACATATCCATATGTGACTATGTAAAACTCTGCTGTATAAAAAAGGTGGCATGCCAGATCATATGGGGAGAAGGGCTGTTCAACAAATGGAGTTGGAATAAGGTTATCGTAAGAAAAGAGACAAAATCAAATCCCTCTTTACACCATACTCCAGAATCAACTCCAAATGCCTCAAGATTTTGGACATCAATTGAAGATATGCAGAGCCTATAACCCAGAAATTCTTCTCCTAAGCATGTAACTAACAGAAACTGCACATATGTAGCAAGAAATCTATGCAAAAATGTTGAACAGAATCTCTGTCATATAGTAGCAAAAATGTGGAAACAAATAAATTGAAAAAATAATGCATAAATAAATTATGATATGGTGGCACGCATGCATAACAAAATACTCTGTAACAGTCAAGAGAACTGAACTATACTTAGGCACAAAGATATGGACGACTCGTTGCAATATAATTTTAAGTGCAGAAATGACACAAAGGCTTACATACATCATGATAACTTCTTTTTGCAAAGTTAAAAATGAATACAAAATGTGGGGCAGTTAAATAGGATAAAAATGTACTACAAGGAAAACAGGATAATGATACGCACCCCCCTTGGGATAGTGGTTGTTAGGGGATAGGAGGAAGAAGAATGAGATGGGAAAGAAGCAGACATGGAGATTGTAGCTGTTATCCGGGTTCTTGTTTATTTCTGGTGGTGGTTTGACAGGCGCTCATCCTAGAGGGTTGCAAATGATCTTGCATGGAGTAATAATGAGAGTAGGTCATAAAGTGAAGGTCATAATTCAATTTTACAAATCTGAGATCTAATTAAAAATAAGAAACGCATGAGGGAGGTACTACCATTAAATCTTTGTTACAAGAAGGGGCCAGAGCGAGTCACAGTGAGGCACAGAGAAGTCTAGTACTTGATAACAAATGGTGGAGCCAAGACTGTTAATCCAGGCCATCCCACCCAAGGCCAAAGCTCTTAGTCACATGCTCCAAAAAAGACAGGACTTGGTTTCTGTTCACAGCAGCATTAGCACCAGGTGGAACATACAGATATAAAAAGGATTAAAGAAATAAAATGGAAAGAATATGAAGGGTGACAGCACTAGCAGACAGGAACTGTTAATTAACGTAAAAAGCCTTTGTGTCATAATTACCAGACTCTAGGTAAACGCTGAGGAGAACAAAAAACCTATGCAACTCACAAGAAAGGGAAAGATCGGAGATTTGAGGATTTGGAATGAGAAGGGTGGCTCAGGAGAAGACATCAGGAATCAGGAACAAGACTGAGATAGCTCCAACCACCCTTGAGAACAGAGATAGTAAATCCTTAGAAAGAAAGTCTTGCTAGTTAATAAACCAGCCACTACTGCAGAATATAAAATATCCACTCGGGGTCATGCATACAACCCGAATGTCAGCTGGAGTTAGCCTATACACCAGCATTTAATTACATTTGTATAAAATGCTAGATGTCCTCCCCCCGCCCCAAATACCAAATTCTAAAGGATTCTAGAGAGCCCATGTTTCCTCTAGTGCCTACATTATGAATTTCCATACCCACAAATTCTAACATTCACTCATATATTACGTCTCGCGGCTGTTCCCTCATGTCTATACCAACCCAGACACAACACAAATCTCCTTTAATATTATCACTCTCAAAACTATCACGAGGCCTTTTGTACGCTACTTTAGCACAGCAACCAATTAACCTTAACAATAAACATTCCTGTTTAAAGGTCCTTCAGCTGTCATGCCACCAGGCACTCCGCACTGACAGCCCGGCTCCGCAGGTGCTAGCCAATGACTAGGCATTTTTCTTCACCTTTTATGATTTCTTCCCTGGCAAAAACTCAACTACATGTTAACTTCTTGCAAAGCATATTTTAACTACTTCTTTTATTTAATAACAGCACCCAAACTCTTTCAAAAGATCCCACCAAGTTTCCCTAAACGAAGACAATTACTTTTTTAAAGTAACTGACCGTCTAGTACTTCTATACTGAGTAACAAATAGTGGCTACCAAGACTCCCTGGGTCCTTCACTGGGACCCCAACCATCCTTCCCACAATCCTGGAGCTAAACAGATTAAATACAGTATAGCAGAGAACTTTGATTTAGCCTTATCAATATTTTAAAAATATTTTAATATTCCTCCTATTATGTATGTCTGTAAACTACAATAAACACATAGACTGATGACAGGTGAGAAGGATGAATAGTAGATAGGCAAATGGATAGATAATGGCAAATTTTGACATCTTAACATTCTTTGCCCTTTCCTATAGTTGAAGACCCAGTCTTCTTTTGGAAATACTAATCTCTACTCTATTAGTCCCAGTCTTCCTAGGTAGTTCACCCAGAGGACTCTTTGAAAATGTCTTTAAAAACATCATACATTGACATCAAACCTCATAGATCAGAATCAAATTTGTTCCATTGGTTCTCAATTCCGAGAACCATTCACCTATTAGCACACAGGTCTTTCCAGAGGACTAAAGAAAAACACGTGACCCAAATTAAATAAATCAGACTCTGAGTCCTACTAATTAGAATTGTACACAATATACCTTTAAACTACATCATCTAAATTTAGTATAATTGATACTAAAAATCACTGGTTGTTGATTTGAAATTCAAATCTAACTATGTGCCTTGTATTTTTTTATCTGCTAAATCTGGCAATTCCACCAGTAATTCGACTCATAGCTGCTTGTCACAGACAGAAGCCTTCTGGAGTTCAGCTGCTCCTCTGCTGTTTCCTAAAGCAACTTGTCCCTAAAGGTTTCACCTTCAAGATTCCCCAGCAGCACCTAGGTTCTGTACTGCCTTGGGTCTGGTTCTCTTGCTATCCCTCCAGCTATTTAACTATCCTTTGTTCCAGCATTCTTCTAACATATTTTTTTTCCTTTTTGCGCTCAGATATTAAAGTGTTTTCTATAGTTTGTGGTAAAGAACTGTAGGAAAAACCTTAGAGAGACACCTAATAATCTCACTCCGGGAAGAGCCAGGTTTTGTCTGGCCCAAAGAGCATCTTTAAAACTGAATTTATTTCCACTAAAACCTAAGATAGGAGTATTTACACAAAAGCCATCGTTCTGGTTTTTTAGAAACTGCAAATCTTGTGATATGGGGGTACACTGCTGCTTGGCAACAGTTGGCTGGATTGCAAAAGTTGTTCCCCTTTGCCGGAGCATGCACTTATTTTTATTGTCTGCCAGCCCTCTGTGTAATTTGTGGTATAGACAATAATTTCATGCTCACAGATTTTTTGTTGCTTGTCTAGTTCGATTCAGTTAAACTCAGTAAATATTTTCTCAGCACTGAAAGTACGGGGCGCTAAGAAGAATAAAATAAGATGTGGTTAACAGCATCAAAGAACCTCTTAGTCTAATAAGGGTGACAGATACATTAAAAAGAATTTCCGTTCTTTGGCTGGTTCTCTTGGTCTTCTCAGCCTCTGACTCTTCTTTCTGGCATTTCTCTAGGTCCTGTGCTTATATTCCTTTTCTTGTATACCTCAACAATTCTTTAATTGTCATATGTGTGGAAAAGGCTCCTAAATTCACACCCAAAGGGAACTGCATATCGCCATTTCCAGAGGTCTTTGGACCATCTTTATCTGGGTATATCATCAGCAGTTCAAACCCTTTAGGTTCAAAGCAGCCTCATTTTATTCCCTCCAAACCAAGTCCTTTTATTTTTACTACTGTTCATTGAATTCTCCCTGTTGATAACCTTGATATCCTCAAATCAAACAACACCTTTTCATCTCCCCAGCAAGTCAAGATTACCTCTGCTCTCTATCCCTTTTCCCTCCATTCATTCTCAATTCCTTGGTACTCTTTTCAACAGCCATAAGCATTTTCTTCACTTCCAAACTTTCTCTTTTCAATTCCATCCATTGATGCCAGTGGCATGATGCAATGGTACAAAACTATTAAGAAAAGAGTATATAATTGTGATGGATGTGTTAATCAGTTCAATGTAAGCATTTCACGTTGTATATTAAATCAGTACACTAACCCCCATAAATGCATCAATGTACAGTTATGATTTAATAAAAACAAAAAAACAAACAAACAAAAAAAAAGAATTTCCTATATAGTATGGTAAAAGAAAGGATGGACAAAGCTACAGGGTATTGTGAGGACATATGAGGAGGAGTTTATTCAAACTGCGATCTCAGGCAAGATTTCTGGAGAAGGCGGTGCCTCACTGAGTTTTGAAAGATGAGGAAGAAAACAACCCCTGGCAGGGAAGTAGGTTGCACAAATGGAAAAAGGCATGAAAGAACAGGAGTGTAAACAAGTGTAAGTTTTATCTTGACTATCAAGTACAGCAATTCTGATGCCACAGCACCCTTTTACCCTACCGTCTGGTAATCACTGACTCCCGTTGACTAGACTTCAGCCCTGAGCTGACACCAGGATGTTCTACCTGTCTTAATTTCCCATCCGACCTTGCAGTCACCCTCCGAGAAGTGTGAACCTCCATTTTGAACAAAAGCATCCTCCTACCACCTCTGGGCAGATGACTTTGGGGGGGACTGAAGCCCATAGTGAGTGCAATACCATTAAGAATTCTTCCTCATCTCCTTGGTCTACCTGACTCTGTATCTTCAAAATCATAGTTCCATAATTTGATAGATAACAAATCACTTTAAAAATATCATGCGTTCACCACATCGAGTCTCATAGATCAGAATCAAGAAGATTCTGTGTACATTTGTGTACATTCTAGTATACATTTATTCCACTTATTCTCAATTCTTAGAACTATTCACCTACTAGCACACGGGTCTTAAAAGTTTCACAAAGAAGGAGTTTGTCTTATTCACTGCTGTGTCCGCAGACCTGAGAATGGTATTTGACACAAGTTGGTGCTCAACACATATTTAGTTTGATAGGTGATATGAGATTTTTCATAAGGTAAAAACATAGTATATTTTATGCTTCCACTTGCGTAGCTTTTAAAAATACAGCTAATTCCAATCATATTTATCAAGCAAATGAAATTAGTACAACTGAATGATTTAAACATAGACCATCAGCATTCCTTTTCTATGTTTAAAAGAAAATTTGGGGTTTAAATCCTAGGGTTTACTTTAAAAGATAGTGAACAGTTATAGCAAAACTTATTTTCATCTTTTTGTATGATATAGAGATCTAAGTAAATGATACAGCTAAGTGCTTCCCTTTAAGTTGTGAGATGTATCCCGTGGTAAGCTAGGAGTTATTTTGCTGTGTTATAAGTTATTTCAAGGAGAGAGCCAAACAGACTTGTCAGCGCTTTACTGGAAATTACCTACTCACTTACTTCCCTATTACCTATCTATTTATATTCAATCTTGGTCCAGAAAGAAGTGAGTGTGGTTTGCAAAGTTACATAAAATAGATGTAGATAGTACAAACAAAAACAGGGTAAATGGAAGAACCAGAGGACATAGAATGCAGGTAGGAATGACATTGCAGCGCATACATAAGACCCAGATGGCTGCTATAACTCAGTCACAATTTGGCCCTGAGCGTTCCACCAGCTTCACTAAAAAATGGAAACCTGATCAGTTACTCAAAGCACAGCATCCATAATGTGGAAGCAGCGCTTCATCAGGACAAGTACAATAAGTGTTGCACTGAAATTTTTATTTTTTACCTCAGTATAGACTGATGATCACAGCAGAACACAGTTTATTAAAAGCAATTCTACAAAGATGAAATACCTCCTGGTGACTCATCTTTTCTTATTTGCCTATTTGCCATGATCAGCATGAGTAGCTGAGAGTTACAGCATGCAGTAGCCAGAACAGTAACATGTGTAGAATACCCCTACTTATCTTTGTTTCCAAATTACCTTTTCTTTTTCATTCAATGTGTTTCTAAATAACAAGTGCAGAATAGTCCCAGGTCTTCAACAGTGTCTTTCAATAATGGATCCATACTAATCTTGATTTGTATTACAAGCATGTTTGTTTGCTGCCATATAAAAAGATCATGATCTTTTCCATTTAAAGACTCAGGAATATTCCTCTGCCTTTTTCCTATTTGTATAGTCTGTGGAGCTTAGTCCTGTATTAGCACAGCATTTAAAAACTCGTATTGTTAGTAATTATAATTATTTATGAGAAAGATGTGTAAAGATTCTATTGCTTAACAAAGTCATGATGACTAAGCAAATAATAATGCTTTTTAAAGGAAAAGGCAAAATTTTACTTTCTGATGTATAATTATTTCACCTTGTAAGAATAAGGTTAATGAAGTTAAAAAGAAAATAGCTTAGTTTTTTAAACTAACCATAGGGAGGAGGGTGGAACAATTAGATTCAATTTTAATAAGCATTTGTTGTGTGGTGGCTATATACTAAGCACTGAATAAACCATAGTTAGTAACCTGGCAACAACCCTGTGAAGTGGGAATTCTTACTTTACAGATAAAGAAGCTGAGGCTCTATGTTGAGGTCAGAAAGCTTTTTCAGTAAAGGATAAGAGAATAAATATTTCTCTGATTTTGCAGGTCATTCAGTCGTTCTCACAACTGCTCGAGTCTACCGTTGTAATGTGAAAGCAACCATAGATAGATAAATCTTAAATTAATGGTTTGGGCTGTGTTCCAATAAAACTGTATTCACCCAACAGATGACAGGTTCTTAGGCCATAGTTTGAATGCCTCTGGAAGTCATTAGGAACTTGGCTGAACTTACTCAGCTAATAAGGAAGGGAATCTGGATTCAAATCCAGATATTCTGCTCTGAAGACTGAAGTTCTTCAGCACCTATGTTGTTGACACTACAAGGTGGTTTTAGTCTGGGTCTAGTTGTCTTCATACAAAGATCTAAATATTGAGACAATGAGGATTGCCAAGGAAGAGAGGAATTTTTAATATGACAGACATCGTACAGGGAGAAACAGAGAAGCTGCCTCAAATCTTTTTCTCCAACTATCAGAAATCATGGGCTTTTAAAGGAGGGGCCCAGTGCCTTGGGTCAGGTTGTGATGTAACTAACAAGGGGCTAGGTGCATTGGGGGCAGGTTGTGGCACATCAGGAAGTCTGCCCAGTGGCCTTCAGATTCTCAGTTCCTTTGTCTTACAGAAAATCCAACATTCTTGGGAAAGAACTCAATAATTTAAGTAGTTAGTTAAGGGGAGAGGATTATATAGGGGTGAGGTGTGTGTGGATGTGCATGTGTGTGTGTGTGTGTGTGTGTGTACCTAGATACACATTTAAAAACAAGTAAAGTTATACATGGACCAGCATGTATAGAAAAGTATTTTAACATATTCAATCAACAATCTACTGGCATTTATTTAAATGTTGACAAATAAACTTTAACATATTTTTGTTTAATCCAAAAGTAGATTATTTTCCTTTAACTAAACAAACCTATTAATTGATCTGTTTTACCCAGCTCAACATATCTTTGTGAAAAAGCTTTCAAATGCTGGACACTGCACTCAAATTTGGAGAAACCAAAATGAATAGGCCATTAACTAAATAGGAACACAAACCCAAGTCCTATTGTAGTGTACATACATCCCTGGGGTTAATTGCCTTAGAATAAAGCCACTCTGGATCATCCCTAGCATATTTTGAAACAAACCCTAAAGGCATATAACTGAAAACAAATAAATATGTGCTCAAATTCCAATACCATTTAAATAATGAAACAAAACCCCAAATGCTTGGTATCAAATAAAAAATTACTAAGCAAGAAAATAAATGAAGAAAACAATCAATGGAAACAAAAAAATGACAGAAATAGCAGACAATCTCATTAAATCAACTATTATACATATGCCCTCTGTTTTAAATAAATTGAGGAAAGCATGAATATGGTGAGGAAAACATGAATGTGATAAAAGACATGTGATGAGGAAATCATGAATATAAGGGAAGATATAAAATTGAGCCAGGAAAAACTTGTAGAGTTAAAAAAAAATGTGTAGTATTTAGAGCACATCAGACAGTGCAGAAGATGGATAAACTTGAAAATATATTGCAAACTATCTAAAATGAAAGAGAGAGAAGAAAGACTGAAAAGTGAATCCAAACACAGTGATCTATAGGGCAATATGAAATGGTCTAATATCTATTACTGAAGTCCCAGAAAAAAAAAGAAAAAAGGATAGAATAGGAACAATTTCTGAAGAAAAAAACCCCAATAATTTTATAGACTTGATACAAATTATAAACCTTTAATTTCAAGAAACTCAACAAATGCCAAGGAGTTCATGTACAAAATATTATATACAGAAGAAGGAAGATAAGAATTACCATAAACTTATCAGGAACTGTCTGCCATGATTTAGATGTTTGTCCTTTCCAAACCTCACTTTGAAATTTGATCTCCAATGCAGATGTATTGGGAGGTGGAGCCTTATGAGAGGTATTTGATCATGGGGGCAAGTCCCCATGACTAGATTAATGCCCCCCTTGGGGGATGTGTGAGTTCTTACTCTATTAGTTCCCTCAAGAAATACCTGTTTAAAAGAGCCTGACATCTACCCTGCCCTTCCTCCTCTCTGGTCATGTGATTTTTTTGCATATGTCACGTCCCCATCCATCTGCCCCCCACCATAAGTGGATGCAGATGCCCAATCTTGAACTTTTCAGCCACCAGAATTGTGAACCAAATAAACTTCTCTCCTTTAGAAACTACTTAGTCTCAGATATTCTGTTAATAACAGAACAAAATGGCCCAAGATACAACTCAAGTCTGAAGAAAATTCAGTGACATCCTGAAAGAATAAGCTTTCAGCCTAGAATTCTTTACCTAGCAAGAATTTATCTCAGAAATTAAGGGGAAGTTATGACTTTTGTTAGGCAAGCCAAAACAATGAGAATTTATTTCTAGCAGATTTGCAGTAAAAGAAATTTTAAAAGAAGTTTTTCAGGCATAAGGAAAATTAAAGATACCAGCATTTTCAAAAGAATGAAGAACACTGAAACTAATAAGTGTGTAGGCAAATATGAAGGACATGTTTACCAATGTCTTTAATCCCTTAAAAAGAGGATTGATGGTTTAAAAAATTATAGCCAATCTCTTATAAGGTATAACAATAATAGCATAAAGAACAAGTTTACTATTTAAAAGTTCTGACACTATACATGAAATAGGACAACATTATTTAAAAGTAGAGTGTGACAAATGGAAGAAATATATTAAACACTAGAGAAGCCACTTAAAAATTAGAATGCCTTTAATTAATAAGTCAGGATTAAAGGTAAAATTAAAGTAAAATAAAAACTTAAATTAATCCAAAAGAAAATATAATTGAGTGGGAAAAAAAGAACAAATAGGAAATAATAGGACATTGGACAAAATGAAAATTAGTAACAAGATAATAGCTTGAAACTCAATCATATTAATAACTGCACAAATGGTAAATGGTCTAAACATACCCCCTAAAAAGTATAGGCTGCCAGTCAACCTCAAAAAAGCAAAACCTAAGTATATGCTGCCTACAAGAAACATGCTTTGAATATAAACATACACATAGATTGAAAGCAAAATGATGGAAAAACTTATACCATGCAAATACTAAAAAAAAAGGAAGGAGCTGGAAAGGAATGTTTTCAGACAAAGTAGACTAAGTAGATTTAAGAATAAAAGAAGTCAGAAGCATATTTCATAATGGCAAATAAATCTCTTACTTACAACAACTCTAAATATTTACTAATAATAAGCTTCTAAAATAAATAAAGCAAAAAACATAAAACTGAAAAAAGAAATAGATACATTTTCCAATTGTAGTTGAAGATTCCAATCGTGCTTTATGAGTGAGTGACAGAACAAGTAGAAATAAAATCTGTAAGGTTATAAGTGACTAAAATGCTATCAACCAACTTGACCTACTTGAAATGTAGAAAGCATTTCAACCAAACAACTGCAATCACACATTGTTTTTATTTTATTTATTTTATTTTATTTTATTTTATTTTATTTTATTTGGAGACAGAGTCTCACTTTGTCACCCTCAGTAAACTATGGCATCAGCTCATAGCAACTTCCAGCTCTTGGGCTTAGGCGATTCTCTTGCCTCAGCCTCCTGAGTAGCTGGGACTACAGGTGCCCACCACAACGCCTGGCTATTTTTGTTGTTATTGTTGTTGCAGTTTAGGTGGGGCTGGGTTTGAACCTGCCAACCTCAGTATATGGGGCCAACGCCCTACTCACTGAGCCACAGGTGCCACCCCACACATTGTTTTTACATTTTTACTTTTTTTTTTTTTTAAGAGACAGTCTCACTTTGTCACCCTCAGTAGAGCCCCATGGCATCACAGCTCACAGCAACCTCCAGCTCTTGGGCTTAGGCAATTCTCTTGCCTCAGCCTCCCGAGTAGCTGGGACTACAGGTGCCCGTCACAATGCCTTGCTATTTTTTTGTTGCAGTTTGGCCAGGGCCGGGTTTGAACCCACCACCCTTGGTATATGGGGCCAGTGCCCTACTCACTGAGCCATAGGCGCCGCCCCATAAAACATTCACCAAAATAAAACAGATTGTGGGTTTCAAAACATCTCTTACTAAAATGCAATTGAAATCCTGTAAAGTATTTATTCTAAATGGATTACAATTTAATAAAATATCAATTAACAGAAATATACTTGCAAAATTCTTAACTATTTAGCAAGTAACACAACCCTAACTAGCACACACGCCAAAGAAGAGATAAGAAATAAAATTAGAATATATTTTGAATTAAATGAAAATGAAAACACAATATAAAATTTGTAGGAATGCCACTAAAGCAGTTCTTAGTGGAAATTTTAGAGCATTGAATGTTTATTTTATCAGTAAATAGGAATGACCTAAAGTCAATGGTCTAAGCTTGCACATTAAGAAATAGAAAAAGAAGAGCAAGTCAAAACTAAATAAGTCACAAGCAGGGGAATTAAAAAGATAAAAATTGGCCAGGTGCAGTGGCTCCCGCCTGTAACCCTAGCACTCTGGGTGGCTGGTGGATCACATGTACTCAGGAGTTAGAGACCAGCCTGAAAAAGAGCTGAGACCCCTGTCTCTTACAAAAAAAAAAAATAGCTGGGGCTAGTGGTGGGCACTTGTAGTCCCAGCTACTTGGAAGGCTGAGGCAAGAGAATTGCTTGAGCCCAAGAGTTTGAGGTTGATTTGAGCCATGAGGCCATGGCATTCAATCCCAGAGCAACTAAGTGAAACTCTGTTTCCAAAAAAAAAAAAAAAAAAAGACACAACTTGAAATCATGGAAATACAAAATAGGAAATTTAAGAGACTGTCAATAAAACCAAAAGTTGATCATTCATATAGAACAATAAACTAGAAAAGCTTTAACCAGAATGACCATGAAAAAGAAGAAAAGACTAAAAACATACCTTCATCCTTACTTCACACTTATAAATAAATGCATCGTTTCCTCAAATTTAAGAGCTAACACTATAAAATTCCTGGAAGAAAAGATAAGAAAAGTTCTATATGACTTTCTATTATTCAATTTTTTCTTAGGTGAAATACAGTAAATTTTAAATGTGTACTTCAGAAGATATTATTACATTAGGAGCAAATATTTGCAAAATATATATCCCATAAAGAATTTGGTTTCAAATATATTGTTTTCTCATTCAACTGGAAAATAAGGACAATCCAGCTTTTTAAAATGTCCATAAATATTTGAATAGATGCTTCACAAAAGAAGATACAGGAATGGCATATTAGTACAAACAAGTCTAAAAACTTCACTAGTTATTAGTGAAGAATTAACTTAAAAACACAAGGAAATACTGCCACCTACTTACTAGAATGGCCACCGTTAACAGCTTGACAGTACCGAGTGCTGGTGAGGATGTGAGTAACTAAAACTCTCATACATTGATGATCAGAGTAAAATATTGGTCAGTCATTTTAGAAAAGTAGCAGTTTCTTATAAAGTTACACAGACATCTACCCTAAGACTTAGCATTTCCACTCTCAGGTATTTGCCCAAGAGAAAATGGAAAATGTATATCCACACAAAATCATATTTGAGTATTCATAGCAGCTATATTCCTAAAGCTCTGAACTAGAAACAACCTAAATATCCATCAGCTGGTATAAAACGATATCAATGAATTGCGGCATATTCATAAAATGGATCTCGCTTGGCAGTAAACAGGAGCAAAATACTGACATATCCAAAACCCAAATGAATCTCAGAAGCATTATGCTAAGTGAAGGAAGCCAAAAACAATAGTGTGCTTATTATTTGATTCCATATATAGGAAAGACTAGAAGGGAAAATCTGTAGTGAGAGGAAGCAAACCAGGGGTTGCCAGAGGCTGAGAATAAGTGGGAGGAAAAAAGGGATTTGAGGGATGATGGAAATATTATGTACTAGGATTGTGGTGCCAGTTGCATACATATGTCTGTGTAATGTAGTCAAGGCTTATTCAATGGGGCACATAAAATGGATTAATTTTATTTCATATCAATTTTACCTAAAGCTAATTTTTAAAATGTATGCACATACGTGTTCACCTACACACACACACTGCCATCCCATCTTCCATATCCTTGCTAGAATATTCAATGCAAAATCACAATTCATCTACTATGGTAGCCACAAATTCTCCAGTGACACTGTTTTCTTCAGAATTAACACAGATGTTTTTCCATGTTATTTACGTAAGGTCCTTCGTGATCACTTTTCTGCCTTTGTAAATAGCCATGTTTCCCATTACGACTTTAATTTGTCCTATGCCCCATTTAAATGATACTACTTGCAGTTCTCAGAATATGGCATGATATGTTATGACTGCACACTTTGGGGCATGCTACTACCACTTCTTACAATGTCTCTCAAAATTCTGTGTCCTAACACAATAACTAATAAAATGCCGTGAAGGCTAGGTTAACCAGTTTGAGGAAAACATTTCAAATTGTATATAAAACCAGCACATTGTACCCCATGATTGCATTAATGTACACAGCCATCATTTAATAATAAATGCATACACAAAAATATTCTGCATAAATACATGTATCAACCTTTATGAACCCTGTTAAGCCCAGCCCCAATACAGTCAATCTCTTTTCTATAACTTATGTGTCTAAATCACCTTTGTCTTATTCATTTTTGTTTCCAAAATACAAATTCAGGAATAAAGGAAAGCAAATCCTAGAACTGCAGGAAATAAAAAGGGGGGAAACAAAGAGCATATAACACATTTGAGTACCTACATGTGCACCACAAATATGAAACCTAGATATGTTTAAGTGCACTTTACAAATGAGGAAACCAAAACTCAAATGCAGAAGTACTGTTCCTGCAGTCGCCTACCCATTAAGTGGCAGGCTCTTAGCTCAAACTCAAGTCTGAGACTAACTTCCAGTTCATTTTCTATCTGTCAGAAATAAAAAAGAAAGTGGCAAATGACCTGGGGGCGAGGGGTGTACATAAAGAAGCTTTCCTTTCTATTTTGCTTCACCCTCGAATATATGATCATACACCCAAAATGAGGATGTGATACTTTTATTATCCTAAGTGAGGGATACCACCACTGATTACCATTTATTAGATAACAACATTGTTAGTTCATTTCACAGTGTGTGGCTGTGCAAATGCAGAATGATCTACATAAAAGGTGCTGTAGTAAGGTAGTCAAGGCTTATTCAATGGGGCACTTAAATGGATTAATTTTATTTCATATAAATTTTACCTAAATAAAGCTAATTTTTAAAGTGTATGTACCTTCAAAGATATACTTGGTCCCTTCATTAATTAACAGATATTTACTTAGTGTCTGCTGTGTGCTAAGCCCTGGGTCAGACCTGAAAACAGAAGATTAGTAGGGAGCTTAGAGCCTACTGGGAAAACGGACCAAGAGACAGGTAATTGCAACACATTGTAATGAGGAGAAAATGTGTGGTAACTCTTAGCAGAGACTTCTAACTCAGAGACCAGATGAGTATATGTGACTTGCCTTTACCTTTTCTCTCTTCCACATTGGCATTTTTTTGATAATTTATTTATTTATTTAAATTTCAGATTACTATGAGGTTATATACATTTAGGTTACACTGTTTTTGTTTCTAAGGTAAAGTTCAAGTTTTTGAGCCCAGGGGTCAGGCTGAATACATTGTGTACATTATAGGTGAGAACATGCCAATCATCCTCCCTCCTCCTCTCTCCCTTTTCCCTCCTCTCCTTTCCACCTCACTAGAATATACTTGTGTTTTTCTTTCCTGTGGGGGTGTAGCTGTTTATATATTGGTTTCATATTAGTATTGAGTACATTGGATATTTGTTTTTCTATCCTTGTGATACTTCACTATGAAGAATGTGTTTCAACTCCATCCAGGTAAGCCCAAAGATGTAAAGTCTCCATCTTTCCTAATGGCTGAATAGTACTTCATGGTATAAATACACTACCATTTGTTAATCCAGTCATAGGTTGATAGGCACTTGGGTTGCTTCCACGTCTCAGCAAATATGAATTGCTCAGAATTGGGTTTTTATTTCTCTGTCACCAACTTAGAATTCCTAAGCCACCGAGGTGGTGGTGGTCAAGGCAGGAGTGGCCTTGCTCCTACTTTTGGGGATATTTTTGTTTGGGGTTTTTTTTTTTTTTTTGAGATGGAGTCTCACTATGTCATCTTTGGCAGAGTGCTGTGATGCAGCAGCCTCAAACTCTTGGGCTTAGCAATTCTTTTCCCTCAGCCTCCCAAGTAGCTGAGACTACAAGTGCCCACCACAATGCCTGGCTATTTTTTGGTTGCAGTTGTTTAGCTGGCCCGGGCCAGGTTAGAACCTGCCACCCTCGGTGTATGTGACTGGCACTGTAACCACTGTGCCACAGGTGCAGCACCTGTTCCTATGTTTTTATGGGAAGATGATCAGAGAGACCTTTAGAATTGTTGGTTCATTATACATCTCTTAGGTAAGCTATCTACAAGGTAAACATTTACCTGTGATTATATTGTATGATTTTCTAAATTTAAGGTCAAGTTTGTCAGGCTAACAGACTCTCCCCATCAGAAACAAACTGAGAAGCAAAACAGAAAGAGAAGAGGATGCAGAAACCTTCTTCTGCCATTGTAAATCTCAAGGGAGGAGCCATGAGTGCCTTGTTCATGGCTATACCCTTTTTCCCAGACACACCCTGTACACATAAGAGTGTTGAATTGCACTTGGATGTCAAAAGAATGAATGAATGACTGAATGGCAGATGCATGAAAGGATTAGCCAGGGAAGGTGGATCGTTCGGTCAATGAAAAGAATGTTCCAAGCAGAAAGGACAGCATATGTAAAAAGTATGCAAAAAAAAAAAAAAAAAAGCTAGAGAAATGGTGAACTGAAAACAGCAATCTGGTAAGAATTCAAGAGGTTATTACATGATGGAGGCTAGAGATGTAATTCTGAGTCAGATCTGGTCAACTCAACCATTTGGCATCATGAGCTTATTGAATAATTTTCTTCCCTTTCCTGGTTTGCATTCTCTAAAATGCTATATAACATCTAGTTAATAAAGCATTAAGTCATCTCTATATAATTATGGATCTATGGGAGTATCACAATAAACAACTTATCATTTTGAGTATAAATAAATATAATGATTTAAAATAAGTTTTTCCCAATGCTAGCAATTTTCTCCTAGCTGTCATGGTTGGGAAACTTATAAAATCATTCTATAATTTAAAAATACTGTTAATCAGTCTGAAAATTAACATTTTCTTTCTTGTGCCTGTAGCAATGGCTTCTGAGAGCCTCATGTTAATTAGAAACGTCCAATTATAATAAATGCTCTAATGAAGATGTAAAAGAACAAGGATAAAAGCAGAAGGAACAGAAGCACCGGAAAGTAAGGTTCTAAAGGACAACCATTATTCAGTTTCTTGTAATTGCCCTCAGAATTCAGCATCTCCCTTAAAAGAAGAAAAATCGGAATTACATACAATCTATTAGCGACAATTGTACTTTGGGATGTTTGCCAGCTGGTTCACACAAATGGAAAATCAAGTGTATACAAGGTCATGCATCCTGTCCATCTGAGTACTTAAGGGTAATAATATTAATTTTAAAGTACACCAGAAAAAAAAAATTAAGCTTTTCCTATTGCTTTTAGATCCCTGTTGCCTTATTCAGGTATGCTTATGAAAAAGTTGCCATAAGAACTGTCAAGTGCCAACACTTATTCATTTAAACCTATGAGCTCACATTTTAACCACTGGAAATCTTTAATATCTACGCCTTAATCCATAAGTACTACAACATTAACTCTGCAGGTTCTGGGGTCACGTGGCACACATGTGAGACTATTTCTTCACCAACTTTTAAGAAGTCGTTGAAATTCTGCTGTTCAGGGCTAGACTTTGCAATCCCACAAATAAAATTTGATCAAGGTCTATTTGGTTTTTTTTTTTATTCTTTTTTTTTTGAGACAGAGCCTCCAGCTGTCCCCCTGGATAGAGTGCTGTGGCATCCCAGCTCACAGCAACCTCCAACTCCTGGGCTCAAGCGAGTCTCCTACCTCCGCCTCCCAAGTAGCTGGGACCACGGGTGCCTGCCATACACCAGGCTATTTTTTGGTTGCAGCCCTGATTGTTGTTTGGTGGGACCGGGCTGGATTCGAACCTGCTACCTTAGGTGTCTTAGCCACTTGAGCCACAGGCACCGAGCTGATCAAGGTCTATTTGAATGAAACCTATAAGCATAACATTTTTTTTCTAACACATTAGCATCTGTCCAAGGATAGAACAGCATGTTCAAGTTGATGGTCTGAATAAGCAGACGTATTTAAATCCAGGAACAGGGAAAATGTTGACAAACTTGTCCTACTAACAATAATAATTGGGTTTCCCTTCTGCAGGTGTAGGACTTTTAGAAAATGCATGAACAGAACATCCCCATAATAAATATATGTCTACTGTTTGTGTTCTTACTACATATGAGATTTCTTAGTTCTGACAATTTGATGAGTTAAGTTGGTTGGCTTTTATCTCCATTTTATTGATAAGGAAAAGGAGGATCAGAAACTTGACCAATGATGCAGCTGAGAAGAATTCTGTTCTGTCCAACTGCAAAGTCTCATCTTTTCCTCTATCCCCACAAAAACCAATCCTCCATGGACCCTTTAAAACAGCGCATTCTTTACTCCTAGTACTCAAATATCCTTAGTTCTCCTTCCTTCAGAATAAAGGAGATTTTTCATTGTCATTAGAAAAATCTGAAATGATCCATCCCTGTGGAAAGAAAGGCCCATAAAAAGTATTCTGAGCGCAGCACCTGTGGCTCAAAGGAGTAGGGTGCTGGCCCCATATGCCAGAGCAGGCAGGTTCAAACCCAGCTCTGGCCAAAAACTTCAAAAAAAAAAACCATATTCTGAGCACGAGAGACTCAGAATGTCTAGATTTCTTTTGAAGTTTGCAACTGCATGATCTAAGCATATTTGGTTTACTACAAGCTCACATTTAAGTGTCGTTCTCTAAGGAATAAACTGACACCTGTGGCTCTTAGTATAAGTAATCGCAAAGACGGAGAATGCTTTCTCACCGCTACCTTGACTATAAAAATTATTTCAAAAACACTTCCTACAGGAATATTGCTATAATAAATTAGTCATTATTACCCCCTCCCGTACTTTAGTTATGGAAAAGTCTGCTTCAACAAAATTCCACTTAAAAAAGAAATAAGGTACAGAATGAACCACGAAAACTGCGTGTGTGGAGGGAAATGCTAGATAGATTTGACATTTCTTTTATTTGAATCTCATTTAGGTATTTTAACAACGCAAGAGCTAAGGAGGCTGGAAGACAACTACCAAAGGGAAGCCTGTGTTTGATGAGAACACAGGGAGAGAGGGAGAATAATGCTTCTGAGATTCCCCCTAATAATGCGCATTCAGAGTTTCTTCCCAACTCCACCCCTCAGCCCCTAAGAGTGCTGCTTCCTTAAGGTCCTTCCACAGCCTTCATTCTCCCACACTTGAATTGGTTTCAAAGTGAGAGATATAAACAGAACCGCCCTCCTTCCTGCCTTCCCCTTGCCCGGAAGGCAGCATAGAAATTACGGACGTGGACTCTAGAACTATTTGCCTTGAGATGGCACCACAGCTTGGCCTCGGACCTGCCTCAGTTCCCCCATGTATAGATTGGGATGACAGCCGTATCTCCCTACAGAGTTATAATGAGGATTACCCATAAAACACAACCACGTCTAGAACAGAATAGGTTTGGATGCAACGTTGGCTTTTGTTAATATTTCACAGGAAGTTGTACATTTAATCTTCCAACTCCATGCTGATATAATTACAGATATTTCATTTATATGTTCAACCTAATTATAAAAAAATAGTGTTTTTGTTTCAAGATTCATCAGATTCTCATTAAATAATCATGGGAAAATATTCTACCCGTTCCTGAACCATATTTTAAACTTCACTGATCACTAAATTCCTTCCACTCTCAGCTTTCCCAGGCACCTAGACTTTATGATTGTGTGTTCTTAGCGAGTTGAAAGAGAAGCATCCGTCATCGTCATTTCTTCCAGCTTTTAATGGGAATGATAAATGTTCTCATTCGTTTATTAGTTCACTGTCAGTGACAACCCATCTAATAGCATGCCAATCTTTTCATGGCTTTTCTTAATATCAACATATGTCCATTAAAACCAATTGCTTTGTTTTGTTTTAAATCTTGTTAACAATTAAGTTTATAGAAAATGACTCATGCATCCTAGTTTTCTGAGTTTTGAGAATCTTTAGACCTGGGGTCCTAGACAAATAGGAATAGTTGATATTTCTACATCATTCATATTGGAGAAATTTATTCTAATTTGGTCTTTAAACTATTCCAAACCATTAGAAAATTAGCCATAGCACAAATGGCCTTGGATTTTTCAACCCAGAATTCCTAGTTTCAAATACGTTCTTCATTTCACTTTTCACTCTGTGTAGATTTTAGCAGTTAGTCATGTTCAAAATTCTCACTTATACATTGAAATTGTAAATATTTGTCTTCATAGAGTAGGACTGTTGTGAATATCTAAAGTAATAAAGATCATACAGACAAAGTCTTAGTGAAGAAAAAGTCTCACACACATTATCTCTTCTGATCTTAAAAACTTACAACGTAAGTTTGTTGTGCTCCTATCATGTCATGGTGGTTACTACAATCTGAACATTAAAACAAAGTATTTTCCATGAAGTTCTTGTTCTTCTGCACAGACATTTCTTGTCTAATCATATCAATAAGCAAATTTATTTCATGTTTACTCAGTAATAAAAATCTACATCTGTTTTGGTGTTTAGATATTCTCTGCCATAAAAAACCTGTCAAACCCTCCCTTATGCATTTGTACTACAAATGTCTTCTTAGGTCAAAAGAAATTAAGTGAAAAGAGATCATCTATGTACTACTTATACACGTTGATATATTCTTTTTCTTTTTTTTCTTTCTTTGAGACAGAGTCTCACTTTGTCACCCTGGGTAGAGTGCCATGGTGTCACAGCTCACAGCAACCTCAAACTCCTGGGTTCAGTTGATTCTCTTGCCTCAGCCTCCCAAGTAGCTGGGACTACAGGCACCCACCCCAACTCCCAGCTACTTTTAGAGATGGGGTCTGTCTGCAGCTTAGGCTGGTCTCAAACTTGTGAGCTCAGGCAACCCACCCTCTATGACCTTAAGGGAGCAGTACATGAGTATTATAAATGCATTAGGTAGTAGTGTCAAGCTAGGATTTCCTAAATAACACTCTGCTTAGTTTCTCTCTTTTATCTGGGAAATGGGCCCGACCTTTTTATCGATTCATTTCCCCATAAGCTTCAGAGAATCTCCTGCTGAAACCTTAATGCTAAATTATGTCCAGGTCCCACATGTTTTTAGTCTCAAATAACTTCTCTCCCCAAATAGGACATCAATGTTTTGGACATTTCAAGTCAAGAGTCAAAAAAGAAAAAATGGCGTCTTTTTATCCCTCAGGGCCTTCCTTTCTAAATATTTATGTTAATAATGTACTTCTTCCATGCCTCAAATCAAAAGACTTTTTAAAATTTCATCTTAACCTTTTCATAGATTGTGTTCTGCAAGGAAATGTTGCCAGAACATCAATATTTCTTCCATTAGAAAGCTAAAAAATTGGTGTTCATATAATTCAGTAAAAAAGTGGATAGAATTGAGGATGTCTCAGGCAGCTAGCGGAGCTGAAAACATCCTGTAGCTGAGGTCATGGAGCCCATTTGGTCTGGCACAGCACCTTCTGCCTTCATTCAGCTTCTGTGGGGACCGCCTTCCCACCCTCTCTGCAGTGCCTCACTAGTTCTGCAGTGTGGGTCACCCCAGGAGAGATGCTTGATGACTTGCAACTCCATGCAATTAGTGAAGGTGGAATTGTGATGTCCATCTGAAATGAGGTCATCACATCTCATCTGGCTTTATCAAAACATTTCTTCAACATTCTTATCAGCATGATACATGCTAGTGAGTTTTCTTCATTGGAAAAATAAAAGTCTTAAAGACTAATCAGATTTTTTACCCATATTGCCTTGTACTGTGTGTTTGACCATGAAGCGTATGTGGAAACGGCAATCACAGGGGTGGGCAGTGGCTTCAGGGAGGCATACTCAGCAGACACAACCTCAGTGCCCATCTCTAGCTCCACACAGACGTCCCATTAGCCACTTTGGCCTGCCTTACTTCTGGCACCACCACACCCCAGGCTGACTTCTTGATTGTCTTCATGGTCTGCTTCAGGAACCAGGAGAAGCATCACCTGAGAATCGGATGATTGCAGAGTTATACAGGCTTGGACCTGAGTACCTCTAAACAATGTGATGAAATCATCAACTTTTACCCTGTTTAAATCTCCCATGAGAACTCTTCAGAGATGTCCATCTGGCAGTGTACTGCAGGGTTTTATCTCATGGATGCTGTCCTGTTCATCCTCATGGTCATTTTTGCTTCTTCCTGACACATTTCTGACTGCCTTATCTTGTTTGGTTCCCAAGGAAGTTTTTCCTTTACTATTTCATCAACATGGAGTTCTATTCCTTTTCTTTATTAGTTTAATCTCCTCACCTTCTAGAGGTCAGTATTCAACAAGAGTGATCAGTTACTTAATTCTAATGTTTTCTCCTCTGTATATTTTATCACATCTTCCTTCTTCTTTTTAATCTTCTTTCCACAATTGTTATAAAAACAATGACAATAACTACAAATTATAGGAAAGTCTACCCTGGGTCAGCCACTTTGCATATATTGTCTCTAAATCCTTGCCACTACCATGCAATCTAAGACTTATTACTTCTCCTTGATTTTTCTCTACCTTACTTAACTATAATCTGATTTATACATGTGTAGATATTTATTCATTGACTCAACCAAGTAGCATGTAAACTCCATGGAAACAGGGGTATTTATTTTTTCCACATTGCTAAATCCCTGGTACCCAGAACAACAAAGACCAGGTTGGAAAGACCAAATCTATTGCCCACTATTTTAAATATTAGTACACAGCCCCGTGTCTTACATTTACTTAGCATCCAGTAAGTATTTTTGAATTAATTAACCAAGGAAGAAGATCAAGAATGACACAAAGGATGCCTTTTCTACTCTGTCAAGTTACATTTTATTTGGGAAATTTTATCAGTACTTGGCACATCTTATATTTGCGTTCCTCTTCAGTTTCAAACTATTTTTGAAGGGTACACTGTATCAGTCAGGATTCAAATACAAAATCAGGACCACCAGGACAATCCATAATATGAATGGATTTATCTCAGGGGTATGACCTTCTAGAATTATGGGAGCTGTTGAAGTGGTTCCTGTGCGGTTATTATCTTGTGTCTGATGATAGAGCTTGATGTTGCTCATGAGGCAGTCAGGAAGGGAAGACATAGGGGAGAGCAGGAAAAAACTGAAAGTGTGAACGTGAGCTGGAGTCCACAAACACAGACTGAGGCCTGCATGGCTCCCTGTTGCCTCCAACCTTGACAGTGTGAGTGTCTATAGTAACTCAAGCCTCTCATCGTGGAGTTCTCCACACACATCTGGCTCAAAATTCTAAGACACTGAAGGAGGATCCAGGGGAAGGTGGAATAGCTCCAGGCCTGGCTGGGCCTCACACTCAACCAGCAGTAGGCAGCAAGTTTGTAGAAGCTTTAAAAGGTCTGAGGCTTCACTTCTGCCTCCCAAACACCCCAACCCTCTTTGGAAACATGCAGGAAAGGGAATTCTGAGAGCTGCAGTTGCACCTACCCAACCGGGTGTACTATAAAGCTGCCCCCCACATCTTCCAATTAACTGGTCAGGACAAGTTTGAGTTCCATTCCTTTTTGTCACTTATGAGACTCACCCTAATTTACACTAGAAACTTTAAGATCAATGTTTCATTCTTTTAGAAAGGTCTTGATAGTATTAATGAATTCCTAATAATATCGTGACTGCACCACATACTGGATATTCACTTCAATGAACTGCTGTGTTGGTTAGAACTGAGTTTGTCTGAAAACAACATTAAACCAAAAAATGCAAAAAGAAAATAAAGAAAGAAAAATAGCTTCATTACCTTAAACAAGACAGAAATGTATTTCTTCCTCACATAAAAGATATATAGAAGCAGGAAGGAAATCTAGAAGATATCTGTCCATAATATTAGAGACTCAGGCTCTGTCTGTCAATGAGATAATTCATAGCCCCTTCAAAGTTACTTCATGGTGTATAATAGCTGCTGGATCTCCAGCCATCACGCCCGCTTCCCAGTAAGAGATAAAATCCAAAGAACTCCTTTTCTAGTTTACAGCTTTCTTTAAGCTTTCCTAGAAGTCCCAAAGAGCAACTTTCACTTATATCTCAGAGCTTCAGCAGAAATGGGAATTATAACCTGGAGGTGTGTGTATGGCTCATGGAAAATGAATATTAGGAGGCAAATAGCAACATCAGCTAGGAAGTAGTACTCCCTAAAAAAATCATAATTATCAAGATGAAACACTGCTTTCTTCCCTAGAGTAGAAAATATTACCAAATATGCTGGTGGGCTTTACACTAGTTAATTGTGTGACAGGTGGCTTTATCTGACATTGTCAACAAGTACTTTTCACACTCTACATATATGATGCGAATGTTACAAAGAAAGTCCTCAAACTCCTAAGCTCAAACACGGGAGATAAGACAAACCAAATTTTGCAGTCAAAAGCATGAAATGATACTTACTGTACAAGTTGTACAGAGTGTTATGAAAGCTCAGTGGGCCCCCGTATACTGGTAAGCTGAGAGCAAGAACAGGAACCAGACACTGTTTGAAATAGGAGTGTGGACAGGGCACAGGCTGGCACATTGCACTCCCCAAGAAGCAATCATGATTTGAACAGCTTGTCAAGACAGCAAAGGCCAATCAGACAGGACTTCATTAGTTTATCAGAGGGCATTTCTCAAGTTAAGAGAAAGAAAGAACCCTAAGAAGAAAAACTTGATGAGAATCCTGGGAACCAACACAAATAGAGGAAGCTATGTAGAATTTACTTCGGCCACAGAGTTAGCGTCTATTTTATATCTCAGCATGTGAGCCTGGCCTACGTACTATTCCTCTGTGGATATTACTTTAAAGGTAATTATCACCTGACCATAGCCACCATCATAGCATTTTCCTTTTTTTGTTTGTTTTGTTTTGTTTAATTAAGAATGTTATGATGGAGAAAAAAAATAACATAACTTAATGAAACCAATGTAGGGCTCCATCTTTGCTCTTACTTCCTTTAGCATTAAATATATATGGTGGCACCTATGGCTCAAGGAGTAGGGTGCCAGCCCCATATGCCAGAGGTGGTAGGTTCAAACCCAGCCCTGGCAAAAAAATAAATAAATAAATAAATAAAATTTTTAAAAAATATATTGGTTTGTCAAAATTTGCTTGCCATTTAGACATGTTGATTGCTGTTTATAAAGTGTGGCCATCAATGTCTTACAATTGTGGAATCCTAATGAATGTTGCCCCTTTGAAAATAGTCACGGGGACAGAAGACACAGGGAAGGTGTCTACCAGAGTTCAAAACATCCCAGAGCCCATATTTTAGAAGTCTGTGGGAGTCAGATTTTAGTGTAGGTTAGGCCAGGCTAACCTGGAGGGCTGTTGACCAGAGTCCAAGTTCCTCAAACCCCTTGAGGTTAGCAGTAGTCTACATACAAGGTCTGGCACCAGCAGGCTTAGAGCTAGGATTCTGGGGGTCCTATTGACCAGAGTTCAGGATCCTGCACCCCCCTCTTCAGGTGCCAGAGAACCGCACAATTATTATCTGATGGCTGAGAACAGAATGCCTTGCAACCAAAGATTACTAAGTCTGAGTCCTGCCCAGGCAAAGGTAGAAATCAGTGAAGCAAGTTAGGCAAGCTTATCCCCAGTTTGTGAAGTACACGTGCTCCTCACACGGTGTGCCTACATGATTTTCCTTTCCTTTGTTTCCCTTTATCTGATTGTTAATGATTACTGTGGCGGCTGGCTTTGAATAACTCGAATTAGGTTTATGCATTATGTTGTCAACATGATTTATGATGTTTGATTGAATAAAGGGACTTATGGGAGAATGGGCTGGGGCTGCACTTGCTGGCTGCACTTGAGATGCTGCTGGTTATAGTGAAAGCTTCCCATGCGCTCCCATCAGTTATTCACCTGTGATAAGTGAGTCTGAGTTTTTTCTCACATCAACTGCCTTCAGTGCAGATCTTGGCAATGGTTGTACAGATCCAGGCCCCCACAGAATCAATCAAGACTATGGCATTTGGGGGTCACTTTTATGTGTGCTGATTTTTTTCCATCCTGCTTGGTTAATGGGTAAAGAAGGACTCAGGGAGTTGAAGGGACTTCAGAACAAGTCTCTTCTATACTACAGGCTCAATGCCCAAGAGCACAGGATTCAAGGACAAAGCACCCAAGTTCAAATGCCAGGTTTGCTTACCAGTCGCTGAACAACCCTGTGTGAATTTCTTACCATTTCTTGGCCTTGGTTTTCTCACCTGCAAAATGGGGATATTAAGATGAGTTCTATAGCACAGAGTCAGAAGTGGGGCTTGGGCTTCAGGTGGGGTGTAAGTACTTTCAGTTGTTGGGATAAGGTCTCTGGGAAGGAAAGAAGAGAAATACAGTGTTGGTGAACAAAGAAATATGAACATTAAACTTCTAATTTTTCATCACAAAATATTTTCAAACAATTAAGTTAAATGTGAACACCCAAGTACCTGCTGTTAAAAAAAGTACACTTTTGCAATTAATGTCTTAAATTTTTTAAAATAAAAATCATAGATTCTCAATAACGTAAAAAGCAGAACAAGATGTTTGTGATTAACGCTGCTGTTCTGAAGACAAATCAAGTAACTGAGAAATTGAATGGCTATCTCTAGTTCCCCCTTTGCACTTCATGGAGACTGTGCAATCCAAGCTGTATCTTGCACAACAATTTTAATGCCTCTGTTCAAGGTACGTGGAGCTGTGTTGTCAGCCAAACAAATCAAATTTAGTTTGAGGGAATGAATGAGAACATTAGAATCAGTTATCAAGCAGTTTTAAAGATCTTTATGTCATGTAAATACAGACTTTGCTAAATTGATTAAATCCACCTTTGTTTCCTTTTAAGAATTGAATGGTTATCCCCACCATCAGGTTCAAAGAGGACAGCCATCTGCTTCAGTTATGAAGCCCCAGTGTAGAGGGGTTCCTCAGGCCCCATGACCCATTCAAAGCCCAGAACAACAGACCGGGTAAGCTCACCTGTTAGCATTGAGTACGTCTTGCCATGAAATTCTTCATGTGCTTTAGAAACCTTAATTTGCATTTGGGGTTTTGTATAAATGCATGAATTCACACTTGTGTTTGGCTATAAAAACAATAGTTTTGACCAAAAGCACATTTCTTTGATCCCAGGTAGACCCAGATTTGAAAACACCATGTGGGCTCTTGATTGTCTATTGAGGCACTTTACAACTCATGGCCATGGATAGAATGTTCTGGTAGCTGCCCTTGGCCATGGCCCTTCCCTTCATTCTTCTTCAAATGTATCCACTTGTTTTCAGGCAGCCTATCCTCGCCTGTGCAGCCCCTCTTTCTGGCTGTGAGCTTTGTATAAGCATTACCTAAAAGTAATTTAAACCAGGAGGCTGAATCAGACAGAGGGGAGACTTCTATTAATGCACAAAACAGAATTCTTTCGGCTCTTAGATAAAAGACTGTTTGGGGAATACATATTCACAGTGGATTTCAACTATCGCTTTTCCTTGTTTCCTGTTATTTGCTCTTGTTTTTTTTTTTTTTTTTTTTTCTATTTCAAAGTGTTAATCTGATGCTTTGAGAAAGTTTCCTTTAAAAAAATTTTTCAGAGGCCTATTATGAACACACGGCAGGTAGTTCAAAGGAGAATCTCCAGGACTCCTTTAAGTTCCAGGAGATGGGAAGAACGTGTTTGTGCCTGGCATGATGTTATAATTCAACCTGCAGAACACCAGCAGTGATGTTGTTATGAGGCGATGCAGCAGACTTAGAGGAGTGTCGTATGGGTGTACAAAAAACTAAAGCATCAGTTTGCAAAATGAATTCTACCAGTCTAGTACACAGAATAAGCACACACACACACACATATACCGGAAAAGGAAGGAGAGGAAGAGGGAGCTCTATGGCCAAATAAATTTGAGAAATGCTGCATCCTTTGTCCCTGCATAGAGACTCCCAGTGCAATTTATTATCTTAAAAGGGTATGAAATGTTCTGCATTAAATAAATCTGTTTAACCCAGAATTTCTCCAAGTGTTTAAATCACAAAATCCTTATCAGTTGAGATTAGCAGGACTTGTATTTTCAATAAAACACTGCTGTTCTCTCAACAATCACCAGGTAATGCCTATATACAAGATAAATGTATTAATTATATTTTTTTCATGTTTTCTTCAAAACAGAATATTTTTCAGAGAAGTTATAGGTTCATGGAAAAATCAAGAGGAAGGCATGGAGATATCCTATATACCCCTTATGAGCCCCACGCATAGCCTTCCCTGTCATCAAAATGTCAAAATCGACCCCCCAACCCCAGAGCAGTACATTTGTTACAAGTTATGAACTCACCTTGACACAACATTATCGCCCTATGCCCGTAGTTTATGTTACAATTTACTCTGGTCGTTATACATTTTAAGGTTTGAACAAAGGTATGATTACACGTGCCCACTACTGTGGCATCCTAGTTTTGTTGATTTTTTGGCAAAAAATCCTCTGCACTTAACCTGTTCTTCAGTCCCTACCCCCAACCCCTGGCAACTACTGATTATTTTACTCTCTCTCTAGGTTCGCCTTTTCTTGAATGTTGTGTGGTTGTAATCACACGATATGTAATCTTCCCAGATTGGCTTCATTCACTGAGCAATATGCTTTAAGGCTCCTCCTGTCTTTCCATGTCACAATTGTTTATTTCTTTTTTAGCACTGAATAATATTCCAAGGTCTGGATGTACTACCATTTATTTATCCATCCATTACTGAAAGGTAATTTGCTTCTAAGTTTTGATAATTATGAATAAAGCTACTGTAAACATCTGTGTGCAAGTTTTTGTATGAACCTAAGTTTTTAATCCCCTTTGGCTACATGTCACAGAACATAATTACTAGATTGTATGATAAAAATATATCTAGTTTTGTAAAAACCCACAAAACCATCTTCCAAAGTGTCATATTCTTTTGCATGATCCAGACAATGAATGAGAGTTCCTGTTACTTCCCATCCTTGTCAGTATTTGGGGCTGTCAGTATTGTGGATTTTAGCCATGTTGTTTTAATTTGCATTTCTCTGATGACATCTGATGTGGTGCTTATATGCCATATGGCATATGCTATTTGACAATCTATATTTTCTTTGGTGAGGTGTCGGTTGAGTTCTTTGGCCAATTTTTAATTAAATTGGGTTGTTTGTGCTCTTACTGTTGAGTTCTAGGAGTTCTTTGTATCCCATCTCCTGGTAACAGGCCTTTCTCCCCGTGTGTGGTTTGTCTCTTTATTCTCTTGACAGTGTCTTTTGCATAGCCCACATTTTTAACTTTAACAAAGCTTACTGTGTCAATTCTTTATTGCATGGATCATGCCTTTGGTGTTGCAACTAAAAAGTAAGCACCCAATCTAAGGGCGTCTAGATGTTCTCCTCTGTCTTCTTCTAGATTTGGTAGTTTTACATTTCACATTTAAATCTGTGATCCATTTTCGGCTAATTTTTGTTAAGGATGTAAGGTCATTTTTTCCCATGTGACCATTCATTCACCTGTGTAAGTTCACATTAGAATGGTGAAGTTGTGTTGTTAGAGGCCAGGAAAGGAGGCTTTATTTACATCAACAAGTAATTGGTTTTCTAACCCGTTTGCTAACTGGGTAGTGATATTTGCTTCTACCTCTCCTGCAGAATAACCACTGTAGCTTCCATACAACTTTCATGTGTCAAATATAAACTAATAATGGTCCTGGTAATCACAAAGTTACAAAGACGGAAATGGAGCCTCTAAGATGCAGAGGAACTTAACGGGTGAATAGCGAAGGGAAAGACTGAACCCAGAGCTGCTTGACGGTGTCTAACTTCCTCAGAACCACACAGCCTCCCTCTGCTAGGAAGCTTACCGGCCTTCTGCTTCTAGGCAGTATATGATGTGGTGCTACAACCAAAATGAAGGCGCATCAGTCCTACTACATTTAAAGGAAGAGATTGACCATGGGTTGTGACCGTCACCTAAACAATGTCTTTCCATACTGCTGTCATCACAATTGTCAAACTCTATTAAAATTATTGGCTTACTTGTGGTCCCACTTACCAGTATGTGAGTAATACAGGTGGTTTTTTTTCCCCCAAACACCCAGAACTTACATGGGGCCTTGGCAGATTGTAAAGATAATGGATAACACTTATTGAGCATTTACTAAGCATCAGGACTTGATTTAAACGCTTTAAATGTATTAACACATTTTCACATCACACCAACACCATTAGGTAAGTACTAGTATTATCCACATATTACACAGAAGAAGCCTGAGTTTCAAGAAGGGTCAGCAATTTGGTCAAGGTCACACAGGGGGCAAAGATTTGAGCATCATGGGAATGTATGACCTTATGATTAAAGGAATGAAAAGACATAACATTTGTTAAATTATACCTCTGTGCTAAGCACCACTCCAGGAGTTTTGTGCCTGTTACGGATTTTATTCTTCACAATAATTCTATAAGGTGGGTACAATTATGACACTTCTAGATGGAAGAGGAAACCGAGCAAAGATCCACTTAAATAACTTACCCAAAGTTACCAAACGAGTAAGTTTGGGGCCAGAACTAGAACTAACTACAGACCCCTATGCTTTTATACTTTCAATGAATACTTTAATAATGTGTTTTAGGAACTCATAAACTATTGCAGTACAACTTAATAGAAAATCTCACACCTGAAAAAAATTTCATAGGAATCACAAACCTGTGAAAATGACTAATCTCAGAAAATATCTGTCACCATTTTTAAGTAGCAAGAAAAAGTGCTCAGAGGTCTCCATTAGGAAATTCTCCAAACCGATGTCAGCGTTGCCCTAAGTTACAGATAATACTTTGGTGACTCACACCGTCTTGTAGCTTGTGTATTAAAAATTTTTTTTAATTAAGATTTTGGGTTGTTCTCTTAGGAAAATGGATTTGAAATAGTTTAAATCAATCAGGTACAAAAGAAAGCAAATCATCGGTAGGAAAACGTCTAGATACTTCCAGAACTCTTTCCAAATAAAACATTCTGATTCTCCATCCTCTGCACGCCTCTCGGAAAAAAAAAAAGAAAAGAAAAGAAATTCCTCATTTCTAACCTCCCACAAAGAAACAGGAGCCAGAAATAAACGAGAGCGGTTAAATGAGGAGAGAAAACAACAAGCACCATAAAAAAACTTTGTGTTTTCATGGACAACTCCGAGAGGGCAGTTTTCTGCTACGCAACAGCTGCCTAATGTTCAGGAAAATTTTGCCTCTCTGAATTTATGAGGGATAGAATACGGCCATCATAGGATCTGAAAATAATTAGACCAGTCCTGAAATCACCGTGTCAACACTTGGAAAGCGCAGTGGCAGGCTAATAAAAATGATTCAATTTTGCGTGGCAGAAGGTGGCGGCCCACGGAGCACAGGCAGCCGTGTCTGCAGGGGAGCGTTGGTGGAGATGGACGGGTGGAGAGCGGCTGGGAGCGGGCGGGCAGGGGCACCGGGCTCGGCAGAGCCTGCCAAAGACAGGGTGGGCACCGCCTCACGCCAAGCTGCATTAGTCTTTCCATAGCTTCTAAACCTTGTGACTTCAGGTCGTCCCAGGACGACCAAGCACCTTCCACAAGGCCCTGGGGCCCTGGGTGGATAATAATTATGCCCATTAGTGAGCGCACAGAGTTAAGAACAATTCTCATAAGTTTATATAGGCATGCCTTCCGTAACCCTCAACAAACTCCACTCACGGAGTGGGGACTACTACCAACTTCACTGTACACACGAGGAAACCAAGACATGGAGAGATTAATTGACTATAGGTAGAAAGAGAAAGACCGGGATTCAAAGAGAGACAATCTGAACCCAGATCCCACCCTTTTCACATTCCAAGCCACAGATCTGACCAAATCAGCCCACGGCCTGCTGTTTCAGTGGCCCGTGAACTAAAAATACTTTTTGCACTATTGGTTGGGGGGGGGGGAGGAACCAAAAGGAGAATAACATTTTGTGATGCATGAAAATCATAGAAGAATAAAACTTCATTGTTTGTAAATAAAGTCTTATTGCAACACATCCAGGCTTCTTCATTTACCTACTGTTTGTGGCTGCTTTTCTGCTATGGTGACAGAACAGGAGAGTCACAACAGGTCACAGGGCCTGCAAAGCCAAAGGCACTTCCTCTCTGTGCCTTATCTACACAGTGCTGAGCACCAGGGTGAGGAGAACACCACAGATTCCCTGTACCTGAGGGAGGATCTGTTCTCCCCCTGCTGTCCAGGCCAACCTTCCATGCCTTTTACCTACAACTGGTTCACTCTCACATCTTTGCTCTTGTGAGGAATTGTGACACAACACCAAATTTCTGACCCACTGCTAATAAGTTAGCTTATTTTGTCTTGAAATGTATGGACAGAAATATAAACATGATACACAAGCAAAGGCTAATGAGGTCACTCTTTGCAAAACTTTTTTTTTTTTTTTTTAATTTGAGAAAAGGCATCACTCGGTTACCCTGGGTAGAGTGTCATGGCATCATAGCTCACAGAAACCTCAGATTCTTGGGATCTAAGTGATCCTCTTGCCTCAGCCTCCCATATAGCTGGAACTACAGGTGCCCACCATGACAGTAATTTTTCTTTCTTTTTTTTTTTAATAGAGCTGGGGTCTTGCTCTTGTTCAGGGTGATCTCTCACTCCTGAGCTCAAGCAATCCACCTGCCTAGGCCTCCCAGAGTGCTAGGATTATAGGTGTGAGCCACTGTGTCCCACCTCTTTGCAAAATTAAATTAAAAAACAAAGTCCAGGTTCTAAAGTGTAGTTATTGTGATTTAAAAAAAACTATTTGAGCCACTGTTTCAGGTGGGGAGGGGAGCATACGCACTTGTAATCTCTTTTTAATTCGATTGCTCTCATCCACAAAATAGAAGGCTGAACTGTTGGGCAAAAAGCAGTTTTTTTCCCATTCCCTTTAGCTGATCCAATCACAGCACCACCTTCCCTGTGCCCCCCTAGTTTTCACCTGAGAATGAGGAGATGCCAGTGGGCCCCCCTCACTAAAGGCACCTGTGTGCATTAAACAGCAATCAAAGGAGAGAAGGCGAAGTAATCGGGAAAGAGTGTTCAGCTTCCCAGATGACGGGATTTAAAATACTTTAATAAATAAAGTCTACCTTTAATTTAAACATTAGCTTGGTAAAAATTTCACCTGAATACTTCATGCCTGGCTTTTATCTCTCGGGAATCGCTATAGCAACAGCACAGGAGCAGGACTCGGTATTTCCTTACCCACAGCTAGACGGGCAACCAATGAAAGATGCGAACTTACCCTGGAAGGACTATAAAATATGCATAATCAAACCAGTAGAGCTCTGGTTTCCTCCTGAATTAATATGCATTCCATAAGAACAGGAAGCAAGTAGATAAGTCTAGTGATTATCTCTGAGGAGGAAAGATGACCCTGCTCTCAAGGGGGCTCATCTGCATATGTGCAGTACATTTATTGTCCCCTAAAAGCTCGATACTTTTTTACATCATGTGGGTTTTTCTGCCCTGTTCTTTTGTGCACGTCTTAGCCCCCAAGACTCTCTACTAGCTGGTGACATTAAAGCTTCCATACACAAGCACCTGGGCATTTTTCATGATGGAAGCACAGGAGAGGTCAAAGACAGGGGACTTCTAGGCTGCTGGTCAATGTAAGCAGTGCTGTTTTCCAGATGTGACCAAATCCCAGGGGCACAGCCAGAGGGTAGAACTTCACAGTCTAACTCCAGAATACAGCTTTGCCCATGAGGAGAAACTGACTTCCATGTTGATTCCCTCAAGATAGAAGAGAAACTGTGGCCTGACTCTGAGTTCTCTGAAGCTTAGACACCGTTCCCCTTTATTTCTCAATGAGAACCTCAGATACCCTCCAATTTGCACATTTCAAGTCAGAACATGTCAATTATTTCAACACCTTCATTTTATACATGAGGAAACCGAGACTCAGAGAAGTGTAGTAAGTTTCCCAGGGTCATCGAGCTGACGTGTGGGATACTCAACTCTTCTACAGAACCCAGAAGGATTTATTTCCATTACATATACCACCCTACCTCCCTGCTCGTCCAAGAACTATTTTAAAAAATAGCCCTGGGCACTACACATTATGCTGAACTCTGAATTTACAAAATCCTATATTGCATGTTGAAATATGCTGTTAAAAGCATGTGTCTGGAATGAGGAGAAACATTCTTGTGGCTTGTTCTGTGGTGGAGAAGTGGAAACACTTCTAATGGAGAGAAGTGAGGCAAGTTCAAAGCTGCTGTCCACAGCAGCTCCCTGGAAAGACAGTGAATCAGTCAGTACAATCAACGGGCTTTGATCTTTGAAGTACACTAGGACTTTACGTAAGCCAATTCAGCAGAATTCATTAGAAATAGGCGTATACTACAGACATGTTCTTTGCAGCTGAAATAGTATTCAATTACACAGAGTCAATAGAGCGCAGGAGAAAGCAGCTAGTTTGGCAAGGTTCAGCATTTCTTCAGTTATTAGGACGTTGTACAAAGATGCAGAATGTTGACGTCTAAAGATATTTTCATGACTGAGATACGTGATAGTGAGTGATAAGTTGGAACAACCCATAGTTCCACCAGCATGCTCCCTCCTCACTTCATTACACACCTTCGTCCTTCAGCCTGAAATTCTTCCCTCCTCTTTCTTCTCTCAATAATTCAAGTGATGGTTTGGCTCTTCGTGAACTTTTGGATCCTCTAGGCCAAGTGCATGACAGCTCTCCTGTATAACTGAGGAGCTCACTGCATTTCTTCGCCTTTCTATCACACGCTTACAAGGTTATATTTTGTGTTTGCTTCTGTCTCCATTGGTCCATATACTATTTCAGAACAAAGGGCCCTGTTTTATTTATCTCTGCTCCCCACAATACTTGGGATATGTAGGTGCACTGTACATATTTATTGTCTGGAACAATGTTCTGTGAATGGTAGTAACTAAAATTGTATGGTGGGTGCATCCCAGCAGTTTATCATTTTTCTCTCCTTAAAAGCGTGCCCTTGAAGACTTTGACATTTTATTCCTTCCCATAAACTTATAGTCTTCTTGCATTCTTAAATGCATTAAATCCTTTAGCTAAAACTCAGAAATGGATTGGATATTGACCCTAACTATGATTGCCAAGATGACTGAAGGTCTGCAAAGGTGACACACTTTCCGAAGGGTGCTGGGGCAGCGGGAGTCACAGGTCTTCTTTTCATCATGTGGGTTTCAAAGTATTTTGAGCCAGAGGCACAGTGAGAAGTAAGAGACCCACTTTGCGCTTTGTACTATGGCCGTGTGCTTCCCAGCTTCTAGAGCAGGCATCCAGGTCTGGCAGAATTCAACAATTCTCTGTCCTCGAGAAGTTTTTCAACTCCTCAGAGTCCTCATTTGCGAATTTAAGCCAGCAATAGGATCATCTCTTAGGGTTGTTATGACAATTAATCACGTTACTACATGTGAAATTCTTAGAATAGTGTTGAGCACAGTATCAATGTCAGCCATTGTGTTATTATTTACAGAACCAAGTGAAACTAGAAGTTTAAAAAATATATATTTACTCCTATTATCTACAACCTAAAAAAGAAAATTGTCCTAAAACTTTAAATTGATTTCACAACCCAACATTGGCTCTCAATCTCTAGTTTAAAAATAGCAACGCTTCAGTGCTTGCCGATGTCATTCTCTTTTTATGTATTCATTTGGCTAGAGTTTGATGAAAACCTATTTTGCTTTAGAACGGGCAGAGGGACTATAAATTTCAGTCAGAAAGAATCGATATGAATGGGCACTCTAGCATCCCTGACTTTTTTCAAGGATTTGCTGAGCTAAAAAGGAGCCATGCTATCCATTCTCTTCCTCATTAGGTAGACTTGCATCCTGCCTTTCTCTGTCAGTTCTCTGCAATGCAGATGAGCACTTAGCTTCCTATAGATGGCCCTGCCAGCTTCTTGAAACCTCAGTATATCAGAGGCCCATGCCTCAAAAGTCAGCAGAATTAGCAAACAGTTCTTTTCTCCTACTCCAATTATAGTAACAGATGACAGTCAGTACACTCTTGTGTAGACTAGTTCTAATAATTTTAACTCATGTTATTCTATTTATTCTTCAAATAAAAACCACACAACTCCAAGAGATAGCTACTATTATTATCCATACTTTACAATTGAAGAAATTGAGGCACAGAAAAGTTAAACGACATGCCAAAGTCACACAGATAGTAGTAAATGAGCTGGGGCTAAAGACCTGTCTGAGTTAAGAACCACAGACTCAGCAGACACTTTTGCAGCAGGGCCCTGTGCCCAAGGAGGAATCAGGCACGGGATGGTTATGGAGTAATGTTCACCATGGGACATTTTCAGAGAAAGACCAGGCGCCTACGGCTCTCTTTTCAGAGTGTTCAGTTCATGGCACCTTCCCTCTGCTCCAGCTAATTGGTCAAGGGATATCTATCCAACTCTTTATTGTTTTATTGTTCTTTTTTTTTTTTCATCCTGGGTCTGAGTCCTGTTGACCTTCTCTTTGATCTTTTGAAATTATGCCACATGATTTCACATTACTCCTAACCCTACACAGCCATAAAAATGTGTACCTACCTCAGTTATAGCAGTAGACAGACTGCTATAATTAGCAGCCTATGTAAGTCACCCATGCCAGTCTGGGGACTCCGCCGTGCTTTTAATAGTGACATTTCTATCAACAGCATGTGGCACAGAGCCTGTCAAATAATTGGCACTCTGTAAGTAAGCACAGAACAAGCGTGAATGGCTGAACAGGTGAACTTTCACACCAAAAGGGAGAAATGACTCTGTAACGTCTCTTTAGTCATGACGCTATTTCCCTGCCATCCTTCCTCATAGGGGCTTTCCCAGAAGACTGGACAAGTCAAAAGAAAAATCTAAGCTTGTAAGTCCCAGAGTAGGAATTAAAAGCCACACATACACACGCACACAAACCTCAAAACAAAACACCTGTTGACTCAAGTAGTTTGTGCTTCGGCCTTCTAGCCTCACTCAACCCCAAAGTAATTGACTGGGTTTCCTTCATAACTGCTCTCTTCCTTCTCTTTCTTTTAAAATACAAGGTGTCCATGAAGTTCATGTGTAATTTAAGATTAAAATGATTTTATAGCTTTAATAATTTGCATTCTCCTTCCTGTCTTAAGATACTACTTAAGCCAACAACTCTTAGCAACTAAAACAAATATTTTCTCAAGGTTTCCCTTCACAATCATTATAATTTCAAAGATATCCAAGAAGAATTTTCAATCTTGCAGGCGTCCTCATTTGTTAGGGATATAATTATTGCGAATGAACAAACTCTTGAATTTTTTTTAGTTTTTAGTTCATGAATGTATTGAGGCATCCAAACATTTAATGTTATATTTTACATTAACTCAGATTTAAAAGAATATGTGTATATTGTCAAAAGTATCTACCACACTAGGGTCTCCATGGAGATATATCTTAGCCAAACCACCAGAAAGCTCCCCTGGATATAATGAAGAGTATTTTACAGCTTAAATGTCACTTTAAACGTACTAAGTGGTGTTTTAGCAAGTTTAATAGTATCAATTCTATTTTCCCTGATTCTACTATGTTTATAGAGAAGTAAATGTATTAAGTTTTTGTTTTATGCCCAGTGCTAGACTAAATGCCTGATATCACATGACATATACAGGTATGGGTCATTTGCACACCACAATGATTCTGTGGATTATACTTAAAGCCCATCATTTGGGAAGATAGATTCACTCATTGATACAGTTTGTATTGTACACAAACCACCTTCTTTGTGTGGTTGTAGCCTCTGCTTACTACATGCCAGGTGAGGAGGGGATATATGTAAGTTTATATGGAAATATGAGTTTCTGAACATTAATTTCAATGAAATAGACAGCCTTGTCACTGAACAGAATAGTCTTACATGTGGGCGTGCAGAGTGGCTGGAAGGCAATAGTGCAAACTACTTGAGTGTACAGTTTTTTGTGGCTTTTAGTTTCTTTTTTTCCAATTTTCAGCTAAATGGTGTAAAGGAAATTGTGTTAGCTTGAAGTCTTGGTTTCCTTCTCTGTAAAATGTACCCAGCAACAATTCCTGCCTTCTGATGTTATTCCCAGGTCTAAGAGAAGTGTAGCATGTATAATAATTATACAAGTTCTGACTTAAGTGCTTAATTGTCAACAGCTCTTCTTCATTGTCATCATCATCACCATTAAAAATATTAATCAAAAATAGAACAAAAGATAAACTAATTTACAAATTATGCTGGAATCATTAAAAATAATAGTCTTTTGGTCAGCTGTGGTGGCTCGCACCTGTAATCCTAGCACTCTGGGAGGCCGAAGGCCAGTGGATCACCAGAGCTTAGGAGTTTGAGACCACCCTAAGCAAGAGTGAGACCCCCCCATATCTCCTAAAAAAAAAAAAAAGTAGTCAGTACAGTGGGCACCTGTAGTCCCACTTGTAGTCCCAGTGGGAAGCTGAGGCAGGAGGATTGCTTAGGAGTCTGAGGTTGCTGTGAGCTATGATAACGCCATAGCACTCAACTTATTACTCAAAGTAATAAGAATAATGATAGTCTTTTTACAGACTACTTTTTATAGACTCTACAGCATCTTAACAAATGTTATATTTGTGTTTGTACATACAAGGATGTTAGTAAAAGTTGAGATTTATATCTTAAATTATACGTCAAAATACATAGTGGACAAATTAAACTATTAGATTTAAAAATAAAACCCCTAAAATACTAGAAGGAAATAAACTCAGAGGCCTATAGTGATAGAAAAAAGATTAAAACTTTTCACTACATAAAATAAAAATCTGTGTAGATAAAAAGGAAATGATGTTAAGCCACAGATAAGTTTGATGAATAAGGATTAATCTTCTATATAATGAGTTCAAATACACATATAAGAAAAAAACTTGCTTCAAAAGATAATTAAGAAGATATGTAAAAATATTTCACATAAAAAGGAAATAGTTCTAAAACATAAAAAATTAGATTTTAATATTATTTTGTCCATTGAATTATAAATTTATTTGTAAGAGAATATTTAATGTAGCAGCAGAAGAAATAAATATAAAACAAGTAGCCATATGATAGATGTAAATCTAACCACATTGATAATTGCATTAAGTATAAATGGTTTAAACACTTTGAAAGTCATGGCTCAGCACTTGTGGCTCAAGTGGCTAAGGCGCCAGCCACATACACCTAAGGTGGTGGGTTCGAATCCAGCCCGAACCCACCAAACAACAATGACAGCTGCAATCAAAAAATAGCCAGGTGTTGTGGTGGGCGTCTGTGATCCCAGCTACTTGGGAGGCTGGGGCAGGAGACTCGCTTGAGCCCAGGAGCTGGAGGTTGCTGTGAGCTGTGAAGCCATAGCACTCTACCCGGGGGATAGCTTGAGGCTCTGTCTCAAAAAAAAAAAAAAAAAAAAAAAGCACAGGGAAAGTCATAGAGTATTGAATCAAAAACTAATATTTAATTATGCACTATTACAAGGAACTCATTAAGTGTAAATATATGGAAAGGTAAAATAATAGAAAAGAATAAAACATGAAGAAACCAGTGTTAAGTAAGCCATAGAGGCTTTACCAATACCAGACAAATAGATTTTAGAATAAGTTATATTAGGGAAAAGAGGGACATTTCATAAATGCCTAATTCAAAAAGTGACAGAAGTAAAAAAATAAATAGGAAAATCCATAATTATCTTTGAATACTTATACACAGTATCTCAGTAATTGATAAAAACAAGTGGACAGGAAAATCAATAGGTATATAAAATACTTAGCCCTACAATCCATCCTGAACTAAATGACATGACTGAACACATCACTCAACCAAAGCAGAGCACGAGGAGCATTCTCCAAGATAGACCAGCCCATCGGCCGTAAAACAAATCCTGATAGATTGAAAGGATTGATCTCAAAGTATCTATCTTTTTGGTTGTTCTCAATGGAATTAAAGTAGAAATCATTAATAAAACATATCTGGAAAATCTGTAAACATATGGAAGTTGAACAGCACACTTCTAAAGACTAAAAGATAGTATAAAAGGAAAAGCAGAAAATATATTGAGGTGAATGAAAATAAAAATACAACATACCAAAATAAATGGACTTGAAAGCAATGTTGAGAGGGAAAATGTGTAGTTCTGAAAGCTTATATTAAAAAAAGAGAGTTCTAAAACTCAGCAATCTAAGTTTTCACCATAAGAAGCAACTGAAGCCAAAGTAAGAAGGGAGGAATGTAAATGCTAAAGCAGAATTTGTTAAAATAGAAAATAATGAAACTAAAGGCTGGTTATTTGCAAACTTTAATAAAATAGATAATCTGTAGCTAGAATTACCAAGAAAAAAAAAGGATGAGGCACAAATTGCCAATGGCAAAATAAAAGAGTGAGAATCACTACAGATCCTAGAGATATTGTAAAGATAATAGGGAAATATTATGAAAATGATGCATATAGGGCAGCACCTGTAGCTGTAGCTCTGTGGGTAGGGCGCCAGCCACATACACCCAGGCTGGTGGGTTTGAACCCAGCCCTGAGCCAACTAAAACAACAATGACAACTGCAACAAAAAAATAGCCAGACATCGTGGTGGGCACCTATAGTCCCAGCTACTTGGGAGGCTGAGGAAGAGAATTGTTTAAGCCCAAGAATTTGAGCTGTGATATCAGGGTGACAGCTTGAGACTCTGTCTTAAAAAAAAAAAATGCAAATAAAATAAACAACCTTAACTAAACTAGATAAATTCACTGAAAGCCTTAAATAGTTAAAACCACTTAAGAAGATATAGAACACAAGAATACCTCCCTATCTAGTGATAAAATGACATTTGTAATTAAAGCCTTCCAACAAAGAAAACTCCACACTTAGGTGACGTCACTGGTGAATTATATCATATATTTAAAGAATACCAATTCTATTAAATTTTTTTTTAAATATATAGGAAGTGTGAAGACTTTTCAACTTATTTTATCAGAGCAGTGCTTCCTTGTAAAAACTAGACTAAGAGATCATAAGAAAAGAAAATTATATCAAAATGACTCAGGAACATAGATGCAAAAGTTCTTTTAAAAACTGGCAAATCTTTTTTTAAGGCTGCATAATATTCCATGATATACATATACCACAATTTATTAATCCATTCATGGGTCGATGGGCACTTGGGCTTCTTCCATGACTTGGCTATTATGAATTGAGCTGCAATGAACAGTCTGGTACAAATATCTTTGTTCACATTGTACCTCATAAATGCATTAATGTATACATGGTCTATGTATTTATGATTTAATAAAAAAAGTGAAAAAAAGAAATAAAGATAATTATCATTCAGCCATATGAAAAAATAAATAAAAATAAAAATTGGTAAATCAAATCTACAATCTATCTAAGAATGCATTGGAAATTCAATCAGTGCAAGTTACTATGTTAACAGAATATGTAGTAAAAGAGAGAAACCATATAGACATATCCATACAAACAGAAACATAAATTTATAAAATTTAACATCTATCCATGACAAATAATGAATAGAGAATGTTTTTAGCTTAATAAAGCACTTCTGAATAAAACTGACAGCTAATATCATACTAATGGTGAGAGACTAAAATTATTTTCATGTAATGTTAGTTGCAAGAAAAGAATTCCCACTCCTATTATTATTATTCAACATTGTACAAGACTTTTTAGCCAGCACATTCAGGCAAGAAAAATTAATTAAAAGGCAGAGACTGGAGAGGAAGAAGTAAAACATTTTTCACTCACGCACACCATTACTATGAACACAGATAATTCTAAATAATAACCAAGGACTTCTATTAAAATTGGTGAGCTCAATACAAAATTTGGAATCAATATACAGATGTGATTATACCAGCAGTGAACAAAAGGGGACAGAAATTACCTGCGTATACTACAGGTATATGCTTATACATATTATTTACAGTAATGTCAAAAACATAAAATATTAAGTAAGGTTAAATAAGACCTAAATAAGACCTTTGCACTGAAAACAGAAAAATTTCTTAACAGAAATTCAAGGACATCTAAATGAAGAGAGAAATACACCATTGTCATAAATCAGAAGACTCAATATTATAAAAAAACACCAAAATCTTTCTACAAACATTGTGTATGTGTGGATATTACCAGAAGTTTTAGTCATAAAAAGCAAAACCTAAAAACAATCTAAAGGTTTGACAATAAGTGAATGGATAAACAAAATATGTTATATTCATATATCTATGCCAGGGGTCCTCAAACTTTTTAAACAGGGGGCCAGTTCACTGTCCCTCGGGCCGTTGGAGGGCTGGACTGTGGGCCCCGGGACAAGTTGGCTGCTAAGCAGGACAGGCAGCGGCGGCAAAAACACCTGGCGGGCCAGATAAATGTCCTAGGCGGCTGCATGTGGCCCGCCGGCCATAGTTTGAGGACACCTGACCTATACAATGAAATATTATGCAAGAATAAAATTGAACAAAATACTGATGCATACTACAAAATAGATACATACAAAAAATTACACAGATTGAAAGCAGCCAGAAACATGAGTACATGCTGTATAATCCTACTGATGTGAAACTCTTCAGAACACAAGTATAATCTAGAGGTACAAGGCGGAACGATGATTGCCTTAACACAGAATTGTTCAAGGGGTAAAGAATTGACTGGGAAGGAACGCAGGGGGACATTTTGAATCTAAATTATAATAGTAAGGCTGCAAAGGTTTATGTATTTGTCAGAACTCATAAAACTATACAATTGAAATGAATGCTTTTTATTGAGTGTAAAGTATACCTCAATAAAGTTGATTTTTTTAAAAATTATATACATGTATTTGATTCTTGACATTTCCCCAGAAATAATGCATATGCGTGTGTTTATGCATATATCTATGACATAATAGAGAAATAACAGGCAGGCCATAGTGGCTCATGTTTGTAATCCTAGGACTTATGGAGACCTACATGGAACGATCACTTAAGACCCGGAGTTTGAGACCGGCCTGGGCAACATAGCAAGACCCCATCTTTACATGTCCAAAAAAAAAAAAAATAGCTAGAGCTGGCATGCACCTGTAGTCCTGGCTTCTACAGAAACTAAGGTGAGAGGATCACCTGAGCCCAAAAGTTCAAGGCTGTAGAAAGCTGATTATGCGACTGTGTTCTACCCTGGGGGACAGAGAGGCACTCTATCTCTAAAATAAAAATTAAAGAAAAAAATAAGAGCAACTGTAGGTCAAATACTAAGTTGACCGATTTAGTAGGCAAAAAAAAGAAAGTATTGGTGAAGTTTTACACAACTGTTCATGTAAGACCTAAATTTGGACTTGAGATTTCTAACAGCCAGGGTAAAGAACAAAACATGCTCAGCTTACAAATAGAATTTTACAGGAACTTTGTAAAATTATATAATTTAAAAAATAAATTTAAATACTATTCTATAAAATATGCAAGAAATCAAAGTAAGCTTGCACTCAGTAGTTGGAGAATTTGATTATGATTTTTGTCCTTTCATCTTTTGTATTAGTCTTATCCCCAGTGATACTTTGGGGAAAATCTGATGAACACTATTAACCCTTCCGGAATGTGCTATTCTCCTGGGCAGACAACAGACAGGTCAGACTACAAAAAGAAAGCAATGATTTGTTTGTGTTTGTGCTTTTTCCTTTTTAAAACACTTTTAGGTTAAGTTCCACTGTGTTTTATTTTATTTATTTATCATTATTATTATTATTATTATTATTGAGACAGTCTCACTTTGTACCCCTTGAGAGAGTGCTGTGGCATCACAGCTCACAGCAACTTCAAAATCTTAAGTTCAAGGGATTCTCTTGCCTCACCCTCCCGAGTAGCTGGGACTACAGGCGCCCACCACAAAGCCCGGCTATTTTTAGATATTTAGGCTGGTCTCAAAATTGTAAGCTCAGGCAATCCATGCACCTTGACCTTCCAGAGTGCTAGGATCCTAAGCGTGAGCCACTGTGCCTGGCCCTGTGTTTTATTTTAAAGCCTAAGTTCCGTGGGAGGGCAAGGTGAGGGGGGGAGGGAGGGTGATTGGTGGGGTCACCTCTATAGTTTATCTTACAAGGGTACAATTGAATCTTTCTAAAAGCAGAGTATGAACGTTTTAACTCAATAACTAAGAAAATGACATGAAGGTTATCTTGACCAGTTTGATGAGAGTATTTCAAAATGTACATGAAAACAGCACACTGTACCCCCATAACCACAGTTATGCTATAAGAAATAAAAAAAAACTAAGTTCCTATTTTCTCCATAAGTATGGACACTAAAAAAGTATAAAATCATATATGGTCAAGAAATAAAAAAGAAAGGCAACTTTCATCCCAAATAGACAATATTAACCAGACAGCATATTCCATCTTTTGAGTAAACAAGATTTCATGCCTTTTCCAATAAGCACAGACACAACTTCATACTCCCATTATATAAAGTATTTCCACCTATTGATCAAAAGCCAACAATTTTCTCTGGCTAACATTTAAGTGTAAGCAAAAGTGGATTTTGACTTTTTTTTTTCCTATAAAGTTTGCCCAGCTCTTTCTTCTGTTCCAGGGCCCAGGATGAAGCCTATACCTGAATAGAGAAAATTTAAGGATCCTTTTGTTCAGTATCTAGGTAACGCAGCATTAAATCTTACACTGCCAATTTTTCCGACGCTGTCACCTTTCTGCGTGTTGGCAGGGTGCTTGCACACAGTGTATTTCAGCTGCCTGGCCCTCCTGCGGCCTGTACTACCACATACCACCAATATCTCCTCTCCCCAAACCAAATTGTGTTGCTATAGGTCGGTGGCTCTCTACCGTCCTTACACATACCACAGCTTAGGTTTCTTGACTAATTAAATTAAAATACCTGAGGGAGTGGCCCAAGTATCTTATAATCTTTAAAACTTTCTAGATGATTCTGATACTCAGCCAGAATATGAGCCCGTTGGGAATGATGTGAGGGAAATGATGACGCGAAGTGAAAGTAGCTCAGTAACCAAGGCGATATTTGGATGTGATATTTTTAAAAATCAAAAGCAGTAGAAAATAATCCCTAAGAAACAAAATATCAAAAATTTAATAAAGGATTAGTACTTGGAGCCTGAGGCAAAAGGGAAAATTCATAATACTGACATTTCATCATGAATGATAGACTTCTTTGCTGTAGATTTTTTTTAAAAATATTGCATTAAAATATTATCCTGATTACTGAGGTTTTTAGCACCCCCTTAAATTTTGTCCTCACCTCAGTTGGTCAGGGTCCTGCAAACCACCAACCTAGCTGGACACCCTGCACCATCAGCGCCTGCCTCTGACCCCAGTGCCACCTGACTGCAGGGAACACAGAAGTTCTCTTTTGCCGCTATACCCCACCTGCCAAAGCCAAGCTCCATTATGATAATACAAGATAGTGGTATGTACACAGGAAAGGAGTAATCAATTGTTACTCCAAAAATCAATTGTTTTTGTCCAGAGTCCCAATCTCTTTCTTAGGGCCTCGTCTCATCCTAGCAAACATAGCTATAGCTGAAATATGTAGGAAAGCTAGGCTGTAAATGTTAAAACTCTAAGTGAGCCTGGTTCATCGTCCCTCTCCTCCACCCCCATTAGAACCACTGAGCTGCATCAGTTAGGACACAGTTACTCAAAAGTGGTCCAGCAGTGTCAGCTGCACCTGCAAGTTTACCAGAAGTACAATACTCAGGCTCCTTCCTAGATCTACAGGAACAGCAGTTGGTGGGTGGGGAGAGGAATCCGGGTTTTAACAAGCTCTCCAGATGCTTCAGATGATTGCACGCTGAATTTTGAGAAATGCTGATAGTGTAAACATCTATCTACTAACGGATTTGAGATAACCGCTGGAGGCTTCCCTGGATACCTAAGTCACCCCCAAAGAGAAAGGCAGGGCTTGTCTGAATTCCTCTTGTGTATAGCAGGGTGGCCCAGCAGGTATGATGTGATGTCAGCCATAGTGTCGCAGGGATAGAGATTTGGCCAAATGAATGATTTTCCTGGGAACAAGCCATTATACTGGGCACGCCCAGCAAAGGGAGCAGAGGTGCTAAATCTTTCCTCAAGCTCAAGAAGCAAAGATAAGGCCAGACTAGGGGGAAAAAAAAAAACAATCCAGGAACCCATGAACATTCTTACAAGGGAGGCTGTGAAGTCCGAGGCTCCTTTTCCTTAGCTGAACAGCACATGAGCGGCTAAAGGCACAAGGTTAGAGAAAACAGGTCTGGAAAGCGGCGCAGTGTGCATCTGAGATGTGCACAGTGTTTGGGGTTTGCCATCGATACTGTTACAGCTGCAACTCACCTCACTTTTTTACAAAAACAGATGCGCCGGGACTGTTTCCAAAGGAGCTATTTCTCTCTAGTCAAAAATACTCAGGAGTTGTAAAAGCCACAGTTGGTTAGAATTTAAGATTCCACAGGGGGGAAAAAATAAATGTCAACCCCAAAGTAAGGTTAATTTTACCCCAGTTTTGTGCAATCATTTGCACATAGAAAGCATTTATTAAGATATCATCTGGTTGAGGTTTATAAACAAAGAATCTACTTATGAAATCACAGTTAATTTGAGAATATAATTTTGCAAAGAGCATGAAGTGGGTTGAAAGCACCCAGGACCAAAATGAATTGGGCAGGTGTGGGGAGGTGGTCCAAAGAATGGCTTATCCAGAATCAAGAGAGCAAGGAGCGGAGGAGGAGGAAGGAACTGAGGACCCTCTGATTCAGCACATACAGCCCCTGGGGGAGGCTCCTGATTAGAAAACCTGCATGGGAGTCAGCAGGTGGTTGTCTCATCACCAGCTCAATCTCCTCATGGCCTAAGCAGAGCCATAAAATCGTTCTTCCATCTCCCACATCCCTTGCCATTTCACACAGCTGGGACTTGTATATTCCATTAATCTTACCTCCAGCCAGACATCTGCACTCTCTCTGTCTCTCACAGGAAAGCTGCACTGCTCTTCTGGGGTGTTCGCAGACATTATCTTGCCTCAGAAGATAATTCTGGGGCAGTTCTTCTCTGGGTTCTCAGTCCACCTCCCTGACCACCGGAAAGTGCCTTCCCTTCATAACCCAAACCCTTCAGATCCTCACTCTTAGTGCGTATTTCACGGTAACTGTTTATAAGTCTGTTTCTCCCAATAGACCATGACCTACTTGAAGGTAAAAACAAAATTTTATGTACTAGACGCCTGGTACATAGTAGGAGGTTAACAATTCCTGCTAAAAGAATAAATGAACACAGAATGGAAATCGGGAATAATGACATTGCATAGAAATGCTTGCTAAAGAGTGTCAGTAAGAAAAAACTTGGAGCAGAGGTGGACTTGGGAGAGCAGATAGCATTGTAGAGGTCTCGTCTCCTCTCCTCTTTACTGCCCTGTGTCAGTCTTGAATTGAAGCAAGGTGTTTGCAGGAGGCCTAAAAGCTGACTAAGGTCTTCTGGAGAATGAAAGAAAGATAGGCTTTCTCAAGTAGGGCCATTCAAGAGGTATTTCAGGTTGCAAGTGCTGGGGTGAGGGAGGGTAAGGAGGCAAAGCCTTCACTTTAGAAATCATGTTCTCATTTTGAAAACCATAGAGATAGGCAAGACATAACTGTTCAGAGTAATCTCTGTCCTCTTGGCCAGGGAGAGAGGCAAAGGGGAGACCCATTGTCCAGTCTGCTAAACCAGGTGGAGGAGAAAACTAGAATTCAGGCAAACAGCCCCTCAGGATAAAAGAAATCACATTTGCCTGGTACCCATCAGTGTTGCTTTCAAGAAATTGGGTATCACATAAGGGTGAAAACTCAAGTGGTGACAGGGCCCAGGTACTCCAGAGGACTGTGTGAAGAGAGAGGAGGTAGTGTGGGGTGGGGAAGTGGAGGCCATCCTGTACCCAGGACCCCCACAAACTCCTGCCCACAGCTGCTACTCAGCCTTAGATGGTTACCTCTATGCAGGAACACGGGCCCATGATTGCTAGCCCTTTCAAATTTTTATGAAAAAAGTCCCAGTTTAATATTAAATTTCTAAATTTTGAAAGGTAAAAAGTAAACAAATTATTTTAAGTTATGCTTGAGTCTCCCTTGCTCTAGCCAAACAATGCATGCCTGAAGGCTGTCTCTGGCCCCAAGGTCATTAATCTGTAACTGTGAATGATTTGAAGGAAGAAATGGATACTTGGGGAGGCCTCCGTGGGTCAGAAGGTGGACATCACTCAATATTATTCCCTGGCCTTCTACATGTCTTAGATATCCCCATGGTCTTGTCCACTAAAAGTAGATTTTTCCACTGACACTTTCTAGAAGGAAGAGCATCTGAACTTTTTAAAATAGAGAATCAACAAGTTCACCACACAGGGAATTTAGCTAAGGGCTATTTTCCAAGGTCAGTTAATAAGGCAAAAGCAGAGAAACCTTAACGTTTGGTGTATTCAGTTGGTGTTTTCAGAAGAGAGACAAGTTTGCTGTGCTTCCACTAAGAAAAGTAAAGATCTGCTCACTCACCGGCTACTGCAGACAGTAAATAATCAAACAGAAATGTATTTTTCTTAAAAAAAGGAAAAAGATGGCTCTGTAAACTTTTATTTCAGAGGTGTGGTGCCGGAGTGGCCCTGAGCTAGATTTCCAGCAGATGATTTTTTTTCCACCTAGAAATAAACTGAGACAGAACACTGGTAGGGGCTGGCCGTGGCTGCTGGTGCAGAGAATGAGTGGAGGGGGAAAGACAGGGAGAGATTCCAGAAGTGTTCCAGAGCCAGAGTCGAAGCACAAACTTAACGGGTCATATACAGGTTTAAATCAATGATCTGAGCTCAAATAGTTTTTACAAAGTCATTTTTTATGAGCCTCAGAATAATGCAATTGAAATGGTTTAAAATCAATTTTAACTCATTTTCCATTCATAAAATACGAGGCGAGGGAACCGATTTTTCTGGTTCACTGGAGACACAGTAAGGGTTTCCATCGTAGAGAAAGAGCTTGATTTCAGCTCAGACAGATATTTCAAGCTTCAAGGGCTGTGTCTAGACTGAGAAGGATTTGCCACCTCCAAAGTCCTACCAAGCAAGGAGTGTAAATATATTTCAGGGCAGCTCAGGTGCTGGGGTTCCTGCAGAGCTAAACAACCAGCTGCGTCTGGAGCCCTTGCTTATTACGATTTCAGCCTCCCAGAGTGAGGACGGTATCATCAGCACACTTAAAAGTAAAGCCTGCCAGGGGAGAAAACTCTGAATCAGTGAGGTCTTCCTGCCCCGTGTGCGGGAGTGTGTGAATGTGTGTGCGTGTCTCCGTGAGAGAGAGAGGGAGCCAGTGTATGTTCTCATTAGGGGACGATCTGCGATTTGACAGCCTCACTGCTGCCGCTCCTGCTGCTGCGGCTGTATGGTCTGTCATTAGTTGAAAGGGCTGTGAGGGCTTAAAGGAACTGCAGTTCCGAGGGCTGAGCACTGCTGAGTGGTCTCCCCGTCAAACAGCAGACAAGATTTTCTGCAGGGTTGGAAACTTGAACCTATTACCACTTCCTCAGCTCAGCAAAGCAGGCAGCACTACAGAGGATAAGGTAAGAGAAGAAATTGCTCTCTATTGGGGATGCAGGGCAGGGAGGCCTGGGGAAATGTAGGCTCAAAGGCTGTTTTATTATACCAAAGATCTCTGGAGAGAGTGAGAGAGAGAGAGAGCAAAGAAGGCAACAACTAAACTCCCTCCCACCTTGACCAGTGAGCCTCTTGGCTTTTTCACTCCGGTACCTATTTCTTCTTTATTATACTTTCCCAAGCATCTGAGGGGCTTCTTGGTATTTATTTTCCTGTTAGCTGATACTGCCTAGTTTTTTTTATTCTTCTTTCCAATTGGACACTGCTTTCAAAACAAGGAGCTTTTTCCATTCTCTTTTCTTTAGCATTTTTCTCCATTAAGAGGGAGCTGGTCAAAATAGTTACTCCATCCTACTGTGTGATTGCAATGAGAGAAGTTTTCCTAAGTACATACGAGCCCTATTTCTGTAGGAAAAAGTGGAAGGTGGAAGGAGAGGAAGTGAGAGTTGCCTGTGACTGTGACTTGATCAGAAGTGGTGACATTGTGAATGAATATGTACCATAACTCTTCTCAGGGAGATAGGCGTGCCGTGATAAAGGTGGGCACTGGGCAGAAGATGTTTTGAGCAGTCTGTGTCCGAGAGAAGTTTTTAAGCCAGTAAAGATGGAGAATGAGACCATCAGTGAACTGAACCAAACACAGCTTCAGCCACGAGCAGTGGTGTCCCTGGAGTACCAAGTGGTCACCATCTCACTCGTGCTCGTTATCTGTGGTCTGGGCATCGTGGGCAACATCATGGTAGTCCTGGTGGTCTTGAGAACCAAGCACATGAGGACGCCCACGAACTGCTACCTGGTGAGTCTGGCAGTAGCTGATCTCATGGTCCTGGTGGCTGCAGGCCTTCCCAACATCACAGACAGCGTCTACGGCTCCTGGGTCTACGGCTATGTCGGATGCCTGTGTATCACTTACCTGCAGTACTTGGGAATTAATGCATCCTCTTGTTCAATCACAGCCTTCACCATTGAGAGGTACATAGCGATCTGCCATCCCATCAAAGCTCAGTTCCTCTGCACATTTTCCAGAGCCAAAAAGATCATCATCTTTGTCTGGGGTTTCACATCCATTTATTGTATGCTCTGGTTCTTTTTGCTGGATCTCAATATTAGCACCTACAAAGATGCTATTGTGGTGTCCTGCGGCTACAAGATCTCCCGGAATTACTACTCACCTATTTACCTAATGGACTTTGGTGTCTTTTATGTTGTGCCAATGATCCTGGCCACTGTCCTCTATGGATTCATAGCTAGAATCCTCTTCTTAAATCCCATTCCTTCAGATCCTAAAGAAAACTCTAAGACGTGGAAAAATGAGTCAACCCACCAGAACAAGAACTTGAATTTAAATACCTCTAATAGATGTTTCAACAGCACAGTCTCTTCAAGGAAGCAGGTAAGCAAAACTGAACCTCCGAGTCCATAGAGGAAATGTGAGCTAGAGTGTCTTGTAAGATGGGATCAAGTTTGCCTATCTAGGTGATGGTGAAATCAAAATACAATCACATAAGTGTTTCACAGTGTAAGCTTCTGCTTTACATATTAAATCCATCTCTAAAGCAACTGAAGATCTAAAAATAGGTGGGGAAAATGTGATAGCACATCAGCAGGTATCAGTTCAGTTGCCATGCAGATATAAGAAATATAAACAGAAACTCCAGAACTCCACCTTTAAAAGGTTTGTCTCTCTCTGGAGTTATTATTAGAATATTTGAATCCTTTCTGGCTTCGGTAGGGATGAACTTTACTGCATGACAAAGAATTACTCTAAAAATTCTATTGCACAACAAAGATTTGACAAGATAGTTTGAGAAGAGATAAGTTAAACAGTGAAACTTTCCTTGCCATTCTGTACTTACAACTGAGACATAACTGAAAGAAGTTCCTAGACTTATTTTTGTTAACCTTAGTGGGGAAGATTCTATCACCCTCTCCTCCAGCTCCCTACAGGGTGTCCCCACATGCAGAAGCAGAAAACACACTTGGCTCAGGAAATGTCCAAATAAAAGGGGCCACCACCAAGCACAGTTTGTTATAAAAATAATTGAATTGAAATTTTTTGAGGCTGGTGTTCCTGCAAAGTTTAACTAAAAATTCTTTTATGCTCTTAGATCATTTTAATGCCCGCATGGTTACACTGGAATAGTGGTTTTACCAGTGAGTGAAGTACAACTTTATTACAGTGGATGTGATTTGTAAGACAATGTAGGAATAAATGTTTTTATACCACTTATCTATATTCACATGATTGTCCTAAGTTACTAACAAACTTACCTTTTGGTTTCTTTTTCTTCTTTGTTAAACATAATAAACAGACAGTAAATATTTATTCTGATAGCTGAAAAGAAAACTTGAAATTCACAATACTGGTTCTTTCAAATGGGTTTAATTATCTCGTATTTTTTCTGCAGGAAATATAGTTCTTTCTATATGCACAGGTATGAACTGGGTGTACTTTTAAAAAAACATGCATATAGATCATCCACACTATTGCTTCCTAAACTCTAGCTGATCTGTAAAGAATTTTAATTGGATATATGGGTGGGCACACAGTAAAATAAACTACTAAAAAATCTAGATTCTGCAGATATACATGAAATTAATAATGAACTACAACTAACAAGAAATACATGCAGCATTTTAATTGATACTATGATACTTGATACATATAAAATTCATTTGTAAAAATACCTGGATGATGGAAGGGAAGACCTAAGCAACTATTGCCAGCTTTTAGGTTTCTAATATCCAATCTAGCAGTGCTACCTAATACAACGTACGTCTGGCCACCTATTGCCCAAACATGATTAATGGAAATTCAGAGAGATCTGTTGACTATCTGCCAAGACAAACGTTAACAAACACAATATGAGAGTAAAGAATATGTACATCCTAATTAGAGACCAAACACAGGCTAATGTCTGCAGCAAGGAAGTGTAGTGAGTACGTTCATTCATTAGACTCCAATTTATGGTCTTGTTATAGATTCTAAAAAATCATTTGTCTCATCTAATGTCCTTTCTTTCAATTACAGTCATTAATGCCTATCAGCCCTAATAATATGCTTTAAATAACTAATTTGGTTACATGTTCACACTTTTATTTCAAAGCTCTTACAGATATGCTGTCTCTACAGAGGTGGTGTGATAGAAGAAAAAGCCAAGGATTTGATTCCAAAGAACCCTGAACTTGAATGCCAGGGTTCCAATCAAGCTCCACAAGCTTGAATAAGTAGAACTCTGAGAACCTTAGTTTTCTCATCCACGAAGCAGGATCCATAGCAACATCCAGGATCAGTGTGAAGGCTCAATAGAGGATCTTATGAAAGATACCAAAGGGGGACTGGTGATTAACGCCAGAGTGTTAGGTAGGCTCTTGCCTAGTTTATAAAAATGTTGGCAACTGTAAGGGAATACAGATTTGTTCTTAAAATGATACATTCACTGCTTAAACAGAGAGTATTTGTTGAAAAGATGTGTATTTGTATTACAACTTCTTTAAAGAGCTTTTTAATAATTAGGGCCTTGGGCAGCACCTGTGGCTCAAAGGAGTAGGGCGCCAGCCCCATATGCCATAGGTGGCAGGTTCAAACCCAGCCCTGGCCAAAAACTGCACAAATAATAATCATAATAATAATTAAGGCATTTGGAAATCTATGCAGAACATTCAGGTTATCATGTTAACATCACTGTCCATCAGCATCTAGGAACAAAGGATGACAAATGTCCAACAATGGGCAAGGCGGTTCTGTATGATGAAGTGTCCCTGTTACAAATAACCAAAATGCCCTCACTGAGAAACATACCGCGACGCATAAATCAATAGCAGTGCACTTAAGTAATGTGTCCTGTAATTCAGTCCTGAGAATAGATGGGATGGGAGTTCAGAGAAAAGGGAAATGATGGGGCTATAGGAACCAGAGATGTCTTCGTGGAACAGGTGGCATTTGAGACAGCTGTGGAAAGAGGAGGATAACTTGTAAAGTAAAAGTCAAGAGGGACGGCATTCCACGCGACATACAGGATGGGTATGGGTCTGGAGACAGGCAAGGAGGGGTGCACGGGGGGTGGGGACTTTCATGGGATGCCGTGACTTGGTTGCCTAAAATGAATAATGTATTTGGGGGAGCAGTAAAAGGTAAGATTAGACTTATAAAAGTGTGCATGTGGTGGGGGGCGGGGAGAAGGGAGGTGGCAGAGGATCCCACAGTTAGGCAGAGAAAAGAGTTTGAACTTAATGCCGAGGCAAGAATATGAGTGGCGAACGGGGAGCAGCAGTACTGAAGGTGGCCTCTGAGGATGGGAAATCTGACGGCTGCAGAGGAGGCAGATTTGAAGGGCAGGAGAGGGGTGGGAGAAAGACCACTGGGGAAGTTGTGGGTAGTGACACGGGCATGACGTAGTAGGATCTTCTATCAGGAGAATTTGAAGTAAGGTGTAAAGCAAAGAGATGTTTCAAAGAAAGAAAGGGTGCGATGTGACGATATTAGACACACAGGATGAAGCGGGGGTGGCGGGGGGTGGGGGGGGTCAGTTCAACACGGCACTGGGCTCTGAGTCTGGAAGAGAAGTGGTGCCCTGCTGAATGGGAACAGAGAGCAGGAAAGCACAGCCAGTTTTGTCCCAAATTAGTGACCTTTAATCTGGCTTTATCCACTTCCAAAATAATTTTTTTAATTAAATCTTAAAGAGGTTCAAACCTCTACCTTCTATAACCCAAGACCTGTAATTTTCGTATTCTCTCTGCATGTTTTCTTTCAGGCAAGTTTAATTTACATTTTAAAAGATATTCATCAGGGTCAGGTCTTTCTAACCAAATTGTATTAAAGTCAAATGTGCATAGTCTAACAGCACTACCTTTAAAAAGGAAATACAATGCAGGGGACAAAGTGAGGTTTGTGTTTGGTTATTTGTTTTTAAGTTATGTCCCCTATGCAGAAAATCTAGGCCAGACTATTTTTTCCCTATTTTTCAGAGATTTGTTTACATTTTAGAAAACCACCTAAATATTGAATAAATTCAGTAAAACAAATTACTCAAACTTATGACTTGAAATTGTATAGACAAAAAGATTATCTGGGGTGGTGCCTGTGACTCAGTGAGTAGGGCACCGGCCCCATATAGCAAGGGTGGCGGGATCAAACCCGGCCCCGGCCAAACTGAAACAACAAAAAAATAGCCGGGCATTGTGGCGAGCACCTGTAGTTCCGGCCACTTGGGAGGCTGAGGCAAGAGAATCACCTAAGCCCAAGAGCTGGAGGTTGCTGTGAGCTATGATGCCACAGCACTCTACCAAGGGCAACAAAGTGAGACTCTGTCTCTTAAAAAAAAAAAAAAAGATTATCTAATTAAACATTATGCTATTTTATAATTGGTTGACACTAAGGAGGCGTGGTTTAAATTATGACCTTTGTTACATTCCAGGTCTATATCTGAAGTGTCTAAAGGTTTCTTCAGCTGGGTTAATTCAGGTGCTCAGCATTATGTAGATAAAATACTCTGTCATTGACTGGATCTTTCAGTATTTTAGAAGCACAGAAATGCCTGACCATCTTTGTAAAGGGGTATAATGTCAATAAGTGCCTTCAATTCAGATGTGTACTTTTCACAGATTGCAAGGATATGCAGAATATTTTTTAGATGATGCTACTAGTTTTATTTTCAGTGGAATCACTCTGAAACTTTTTCTTCATTCTTACAGTATAACTGGTAGGGGAACCATGTAACATAGTCCTAAGAGTTAATGGTAAATTTTTCATTATGGGTTTTACTTTACTAATCAAGCCTTAAAATATCCAACAGTCAGTTTCCATAAAATTCTTAAAAGTCTTCCACTGTATTAGAAGGAATGCTGGTAGTCCAAGAAATAAAAGTAATTTTCCTTTTTAAAGCAATACTATATTTTGCTGCGCATAACTGGCTATTGTGTATAATGTACACCCACATTTTTTAGGCTCAAACTTTCAGGAAAATGCCCCATGAGAAAATGGCCAGCTCTCAGCTGAGAGAGACATCTGGGGAGGGCTAACACTCCCCCTATGAAATGTCCAGACCACACAGCCCTCCTATAGCTGCCCACTCTGTGAAGACTTCCCCTGCTTTCTCTCCTGGGAGCCCTTCCCTCTCCACCACATTCGAAACCATGGCGAAGATGGCCATGTGCATGGCTGGCAGGGTGGGGGCTTCTGAGGCCACTCAGCCCACGGGCAGCCAGGCACAACCCCAGGGTCTGCATGGCCAGGCCCTGGTGTTGGCCCTCGGCCCTCACCTTGCACAGCCCAGGCTTCCCTTGCCAGCCCCACCATTGTCCCCTCCTCTGATCACAGGGCTCAGTGGAGGCTGCTCTGGCCTGACCCCACCAGACCCTGGATCCTTCCAGACTGGAACCCCGTGCATGTGGCAGGCCCAGATGGGAGGGTGCAGCTCTGGAAGGCCCTCCAGGCTCCCTCACTCCAGAGCCATACTGCTACTGGGTAGTACACACCCTTATTTTTCTATCAAAAATTTGGGCAAAATAAATGTGCATTCTATAGGACAAAATACAGTAGGTGCTTTTTGTTGTTATCAGTTACAGTGGTGATGATGATAATGGTGATCATATAAAAGTAATTGTGTATATTATGAAAAACAGAGAAAATTAGGAATGAGAAAAAAGGCATCCTTTATCTCACCTCTCAAAGATCACACTCAGTATCATTTTGTTATATCCCTTTTCTTACGTTTTTACTGGATCTTTTTTACATAATTATAGTCAAAATTTGTTTATAATTTTGCTTCCTGCCTTTTCATACAAAATTAATAGTCTCAAAGAGAAAGCACAGAGTCAAAGAAAGAGATCTGTATTGAGCCAGCTTCTCTGAGCCTCAGTTTCCTCATCCATAAAATGGGAGAAAAGTTACCTTATTGCTGATATTAAATGAGATATATCAGAGAAAATTTTGTCTGTTCCCCTCCCACCTGTCTACCCGGGGCTCCTTCTTTTCTCTGCTGCTTCTCAGTGATCCCTGCATCCCCCAGTCCCCCCACCTCCAGTGTGCCGTGGAAATGATGTCAGGCAGGTAAAGTTCATGCCTTCTCTCTTCTCCCCCCTCCCCCCAACTTCTGCCTCCAGCACTGTTTACTTTTTATTTTATTTTGTTTATTTATTTTTTGAGACAGAGTCTCACTATGTCACCCTCAGTAGAGTGCTGTGGCGTCACAGCTCACAGCAACCTCAAACTCTTGGGCTTAAGTGATTCTCTTGCCTCAGCCTCCCAAGTAGCTGGGACTACAGGCACCTGCTGCAACGCCCGGCTGTTTTTTTGAGTAGTTGTCATTGTTGTTTATAGCAGGCCCAGGCTAGTTTCAAACCTGCCAGCCCTGTATACAGCCAGTGCCCTAACCTTTGAGTAACAGGTGCAGAGCCACTGTTTACTTTTCAAAGAAGACATGTTGAACAAGAAAAACCTTGAAGACACAAAGAGGCAGAATGTTGGAAGGTAGAGCCATAAAATCCCTTAAATTGTAAGACATAAGCAACTGCCAGCCCCACCTACATCAGAGAGAACCCTTGCTCAATAATCATCCTTCTCCCCAGGTAGCTTAATCAACAATTAACCTCACAAGGCAAAATAATAATACTAAACTCTTCAACATTCGGCCTAAATTCCAGGTTTCCCAAGATTACTGGGGCTATTTTCACACGCTCATCTTTCATTTTTAATGGTATTATTTTTTTCAGTTGGGTTCAGCTATATCCTTAATAGTGGAAAGGGAGAAAAGTAGAATTTTTGTCACTAAGCACATGGGTATCTAAGTGTGCTGTTTTATTTTTATTAAAGAATAGCTTTCCATTTTCCAATCTACATCCTATCTAAGGAAAGATTTCGTACATATTCCATAAACTGACTAAGTACTAATTTCCTGCATTTATGTGTTTTGTGTTCTTTGGGTCAGCAGTTCTCAACCTGTGAGTCGCTACCCACAGGAACTGTATTAAAGGGCCAGGACATTAAGAAAGCTGAGAACCATAGGTTTAGATGAACATGGATTCTTTATTTCAAACTATATATTTGCAGCACTGAGCTATAATTTCACTGGTAAGAAACAGAAATTTCTCTATGTGCCTAAAAAACAGAAAACCTAAACTCCTACAGAAATCTCAATTTGGCCACACACACAGAGAAAAATCTTAACAATGACTAACGACTGACCTTAACAATGACTACTATACCTTACATTTCTTTATTTAGCCTCTCATTAATTCTTCAACATGCAGATAGCCCAAGTTCTAGACAGATAAAAGCTGCTCTGTAACCTGTTCTTAGTCTCCTTTACCTTTTTTTTTTCTTTAATGATTTGAGAGAAAAGTATGTTATACATTTCAAGTTGGTTCAACATTAACCAAACTTCTGCAGTAGGTCATTCTCGGTCAATATCCTCTCCAATTAATTAAACCCTTATTCACACCCCCAAAGCATCTAGCACTGCCCCAGCTGTGGAGGCTGCAGGGATGTATAAAGACAAGCTCTTCACCTTTAAGGAGCTCGATGTGGGCCACACTCACAAACAGTCCTGAGCAGACATTGTGTGCTATAACGGAGGACACACCGTCAGTGAGAGGAAAAGCAGAGGAAAGGAAGGCTTTATGGAGTGCACGGTACTTGAACTGGACCTGTAAAGACAGCTGAATGTCTGAGAGCAGCAGTGAGGAGACAGGGAGAAAAGAAGAAAGAAGGTTCAATAGAGAGGGGGAGAGGACGGGCGCATTCAGTAAGGGAATAGTCTGATATCATGGAGTGGAGCCATGGAATGGAATTGTCGGCAAAGCGTCTGAACTAGACTAGAAAAGGCATCTCCAGACCCACACATGCCATTGCCTTTTGGACATCACATAATTACATCAAATCCAGTGTGGCTAAAGCTAACTCATTATTTCCCCTTATAAACCTGTACCTCTTCCTTTCTTTCCTATTTTAGGTTTCTGCCAGAAACCTGGGAGTCCTTCTATGCGCCTTTTTCTCCTATTAGGCCCCTCTTGACACCTACGCACTACCTCATCACTCTTCAAGCTGACCCACTTCTCAGCTCACACCACCGCTGCCCTGGTTCACCACCTCTCACTGCCCTATTTCTGTACACGCCCACCAGCCTCTCTGACTCCCATTCCACTCTCCTCCAAATCGTTCTGCTTGTCACTAACTAAGGGATCTTGCTAACATACAGGACTACTATCAAAATGATTTTCACAGTTCCCTGGGCCTAGAGGTTAAACTTCTTAGCATAACAAATAAGATCTTGGCTCTCTCCTACATTTTCTGTTTCATCTCTTGTGGCTCTCCCAACCCAGACTTTATACTCCAGCAATTCTAAATTATTTGCAGTTTTCTGAACCTGCTGTGTTCTCTCAGCCAGAACACACTTCATCTGGAAAACTCCCAATAATCTTTCAAATAAATCTTCCAAATAAAATGACGCCAAACCATCCCATCAAATTTCTCAGGCATATTTAAAGAGTTCAATTCCTACCTATATAGATTAGGTGTTCTTCCAGTGGTCCTATAATACTTTGCATATACTTCAATAATTCTTGCATAGAAAAATTATTGACATGTCTGTGTTCCCACTGTCAATCATGTCCTTAAGAGTAAGGCTCTGTGTCCCCAGCACCCTCAGCACTGCATTTGACACAGAGTAAGCTCCCCAAAGTGTCTGTACACAGTGGTGTGCTGCATCCAAGAAGCTCAGGCTTTGCAAGAGCAGATGGCTTGTCTCTCTCCCCAGCTCTGCATGCAGAGCCATTGCAGTGGCTTAAAATTAGTCATGGGTGAAATACTTACAGAAATCAGCTACTATGGCAATCCAGGGCCCCTTTATTTGGGGGGGAGAGATGATTATTAAACATTTGCCAGCATTCTTCTGCATTTGTGGGTATATATATATATATATACACCCTAATATATGTGTGTACATATCAAGCATACTTAATTTTACATTTATAATAAATGAAAGAGTGAAAGAGCACACTCATGCATATTTAGGGGATCGATCAAGTCCAACACCCTGTTTTGCTCCCTAAAGAATGTATTATTTATTTGTGCCACATCTTTCTCTGATTTTAATTAAAATTGTCCTGTCTTTTATCAAATCTTTTTTAAATTCCAAGTTAACCAAAATGTAAATAGTAAATGGCAATTGCATTGGTAGGTAAGACTTTTTAGGAAGATTTCCCCCTCCAAACGGGACAGACTGACTTAGAAATATGGCAGACCCAGAGTAATTCACTCTGTTATTTAAAAAACCTGTTGGCTTTTCCATGCGCCTCTAATACTCCCTCCATAATAGCAGAGCAATGTCAGACAGAAGGTCCAGAGAGGCGGAGAGGTAGCAACGTGGGGAAGGAAACGGTATGAACAGAGCTATAAAGATGAGAATAAATCCATCTTAGTGGCCCTATGTGACTAATTTTCCTTAAGCAATTTGCACACATCATCTTCTTTCAGAAAGAAATTATCTCCAATCTTCTCTGATTGGCTTTTAGAGCCCTCTAAAATATGACCCTTTCATCATCCTTTTGGTTTTGTTCATCCATTATCTCTGTGACTCAATAAACATTTATTGAGCACCCATTTCATGCCAAGCACTGTTCTGAAGAACCAATGATAGCTACTATCTTATAGAACTTTCAGTAAAATACAAAATAATTAGAAAACATGAGGTAAGCTGCCCGGTTCACAGAAGAGACAGCAGGAGAAAATGGTGCTCACTGTATGCAAGTCTGGAGAGCAGCCCCCACCACAGTGAGAGTCAGTGTCACTCCTGACCAATGGGTAGGCAATCACCAGGCTGGTGTGAATTACTCAAAGACCTTCAGGCCAGCAGAAATAGTCACTGCTGTTGGGAAACCAAGCACAAGATAACACCAGCACCTGCCTTCTTGGGGCCCTTGTGCTGTTGAGCAATGCCAGAGAACATCACATTCTATAGACAGGGCTACCTCATTCTTAGAGTTTCCATCCCAGATGGGCCCTCTGTGATCTCCATCTATCCATTTGCAGGACCATTATCCTTCTCATTTTCTCTTCTCATTCCTCAAATAGCTCTTTCAGAGCTCCCCACCATCCTCAAGTCATCATACCTGGATTCTTCCCTCTGCAATCCCTCCCACACTCAACCTCCCCTTTCCATTGATAGTCCCTCAGGTCCAGACTCATCCTGGTCTCTCTGTGCTGTCGTGAGGAGGCTGGACTCCCTGCCTTGCCACCCTTGCAGATGCTTTTGTGCCTTTTCATTGCCCTCTTTCATGCATCTCCCAGAATGTTGTTACCATCATTGAAGGTCCAAAAGGCAAACTTGGTACCATCACTGTGCTGCCTGATAGCTTTTGATATTCCCACACTGAAACCACTTGGCACATGGATCCACTCCCTGTTTACTTTCCCAAACTCATCCCATCTCGGCTCCCTAACACAACATTCTACAGAAAGCGTCCTTAACCCTTCCCATCTATCATGCCTCCAAACCAGAGTCAGACTCCCCATCTTAAGTACACCATAGCCCCGTATTTGGCCAGCTACTTCCAATCCACACTTGGGCCGGGCACCTCCCAGGGCAGGGTTTGGTGTTTCTCCCTTTCCTGTGTAGCCCTCTGTGCTAACCACTCACCATGGTGCCGTTAATAATTTGTTCAAATGTCTGTCTCACTCCCCGAATTGTGCATCCCATGATGGCAGAAACATTCCCTAGTTTATTTTTGTGTCCCCATTGCCTCCCGTGGTGCCTAGGGACATACTGATAAAGGTAGTAACTAAAGCCTGGATGTAAAGAATGAAGGAAATGGAAGAATCAAATCTGACTCTAAAGTCAGGAAACTGACAAGGGTAGAATTGTGGAAAGCAATGTTGAGCAGGAAATATTAGGAATACTGTCAGAAATGGTGAACTTCTAGGTAAGGGGTGGTATATAGGAGCTGGAGATGTGAGCTTGTGAGTGGTTAGGATCCAGTAAGTATTAGGAATCATGAGAATAAAGAAAGTAGTTACCATCAGCGTTGAATTACAAAGAAAGATAGAAGAATGGACTGACAGAAGTGAGGCCTAGAGGAATGTTTACATGTAGGAGGCTAAATGAGAATGGGAGGGAAAACGTCAATAGAAATAAAAAAAATTATTTTCCCCTCTTAAAACAACACTGAAGAGCCAAAGAAAGATTTGCAGTGAATTCCCCCAAGTAGAGAGAAAGTACAGAAAGAAGAGTGAGCCAGGGGGCCGAGGAAGATGCAGTTATGAGAACATGGATTTATATAAAACAGAAGTCACGGCTTTGCCACAGAAGTCAAATACCCTCACCCCCACCCCCAAGCTGCCCACAGACACACCAGAAGGACGAGAATACACGTAAAGCTGAATTAGCTCTGAAAATTAAACAAGGCCAAACACACATGCACATGAATGAGGATGCATAATGTAAAACACTTGACAGCTGTATTTAGTTGAAATAAAAATAGATAACATTTTGGGGAAAAAATATTGCAACTTTTCATAAACAACACAGGTGATTTTTGGCTATACCACTTGGATAAACTGCCCCAAGCATAATTAGTAGCTGCCAGGAAGTAAATCATCTTATGCTTCTCCCATTCTGGGCCTCTGTTGTTTGAGTTTTATGGGGATTTATGACTATGGGAGAACTCAGAGTATTTTCTGCAAGCAGCAGCTTTTAGCTTAGAAAATAAGGAAGTGACTCAGTGAGAGAGGTGGCCCCATCGTGAGAGTGAGAGGACAGAGGCAGAAGGAAGGCAGAGCACCCCATGAATTTTTAAAGATCACTTTTGTAAAGTCAAGTGACTCAAGGCCCCTGACAATGTGGAGAACAGACAGCCTGCCGGGTTCCCTCTGGTAGGAGTTCGGCTTTGTGGCTGATTCTACTTGGCAAATATATGCAAGATCTTGCAGACATAAAATTTGATGAGGGGAGGGTGGGAGGAAAGAACACTCTGATACATTTTCTATTTTACTGGGGAAGATAGAAATGGGCTCAGGTCTGGGGTAAATTTATAGGAGAAATATTTGAGTAGAGATTATAATGTGCTATGATGGGTGCTACAGGGATTTCTTTAGGAATCAATTAAACATGTCTCTGAATAAGTTAAGAGCAATCAAATCAATAACGCTTTTATAAACCAATTGCAGTGCACAGCAGAAGTCCTATCTTCGAATTAAGCACAATCTAGTTAAATTATTACAATCACTTCCAGCACATTATTATATAGGAGAAGAAAACTGTAAAAGTAACAAGCAGATACACAGATTCAGGACAGATTTGCACTTCCTTACTTATGATTTAATTGAAGACCTGTTATATGTCGGGCACTGTGTTAGGCGCTAGGATACAAAATGAACAATGTTTCTGTCCACGAGAAGTTCACAATCTAAAATAGAAAAAATAATAGTAGACTTAATTAAAGCCGTAAAGAAACAAATGTTATCAGAGTAAAGGGCACAGATTAGTGGCATCTGAGGTGGCATCAGAAAGGCTTTCTGGAAACAAAGACTTCTAAGGGGAGCCTTGTGAATTAATAGACGTTTTACAGATGAAGAAGGGAAGGAAGACCGTTTACATAGCGGGAACTAGACAGGTAAAGACCCCAAGACCAGAAAGAACACAATCTGTTCAGAGAACTGCAAGTAGCTCCTTAAGTTTGGGCAACAAAATAGGAGGCTAATGAGGTGTCATCACTTTATGACATAGAGAAAAAACCTTGGAGGAGCTAGAATTCTGGAGAGAGTGGGATGAACAGCCTATGAAACAAACAGAAAAGGAAGCAACTCAGGTGCCCATCAACGCATGAACGGATTAACAAACTGTGGTATATGGGTGCCACGGAGTGCTCTTCAGCCGTAAGAAAGGATGGAGACTTTACATCTTTTGTATTAACCTGGATGGAGTTGAGACACATTCCTCTTAGCAAAGTATCACAAGAATGCAAAAGCAAAAGTATATACTGAATACTAAGATGAAATTAATATATTAACAACTACACACTCGCATGAAAGAAAATCACAAGTATATTCAAGTGAGGGGGAGGAGGAAGAAGAAGAGTGAGGGGGATGGGCAAATTCTCACTTAACCTGCACAATACAAGGGCAGGCACCGTGCCCCCTGGGTGGGGGGCTCAACAACAACTTGAATTCATCTTAGAAATGAAAACAATGCAACCTAAACATTCATACCCTCTTATCAATCTGAAATAAATAAATATGTCAATCCAAAACAAACAAAAAAGACAGAGACAGAAAAGGAATAGTCGGAGAAGGAGAAGGAAAATCAGGAGAAAGCAGAGTCCGAGGCCAAAGAAGATTATTTCAATAATGGTCCATAGACAAATTAAAGATAAAGTAAAAAGCACCCCAAGAGCACATTGGTAATCTCTGCCGGGGAAGTTTCCGTAAAGTGTTGAGAGAAATAAATTAGACTGTATACAGTTGGTGAATGATGAATGAAAGAAAAACTAAAAGACAGTAAGAGTGGATTGCTGCTTTAAGAAGCTTAATTATGAGACAGAGCACACACTAGACCACGTGGGCACAGTAACAACATGGAGAAATACGGTGGGGTATTTTTGTTGGATTTATTTTGCTTTACTTCTTAAGATAGAAGAAACCTGAACCTCTTTACCTCTTAATGGAAAAGAGCTAGTAGAGTGGAAGAATTATCTGTGGCTACACGAGCAATACCCAGAGTTGGCAGAGCACGCTTCCTGAGGAAGCAAGAGGGAATATAATAGGGGTCATCTTTCTTTCCCCGGTCAGCTGGGATTATGCCTAATTTGCTGATCCACCTAAGCACCTAGCACAAAGTTTGGTGTGTGGAAGTATCTGAAAAATGTTTGTCAAATAAATAGATGCATAAATGCATTAATTGAAGAAGGAATGAATAAGATATACGGAAAGGAGATAAGGATGATCATGGTTGCAAATCCATCTTAGGTTATGGGACAGACAGTGGTGAGTTCTTACAAGCTGGTCTCTATTTTCCCAGAGAGGCAGAATAGAAAGTCACTGGTTGAGAAAGATGAAGGTAATGGCAGAGAGAAAAGGCATGGATGTTCATTGCAGGGCATGGGAGAAGTAGAATAATAACAGGATCCATGTTTTGAAAGAAAAATTAAATTGGTAGTAAATTATAGGTGATCTGACTTTCTTACTGATTCTAAACAATTTCAATGGATCTGTTCTGGGACTCATCCCCAATAAACATAGCAGAATGGGTGATTTTATTGATCAGAAGCTAACTGGCATTGTCCTCAAGGTCATTCCCTTTGTGGCCTCAGGAAGCGAGTGACAGGCCCACTACCTGTACGATTTCAGAGCTAGCACTTCATTCTCTCTCACTGAGGCAAGATCTTATGAAAAAGGGCCAAGCTGGATCAGCTGTGATGCATTACCCCCAGAGCAAGGATTCCTTCGTTTGCCAAGAAGTTTCATCAGAAACCCTGACTCCAAAATGGTGGAAGCCAGATGCCTCAGTAAATCCCTCACTCCAGACCTGGGAACAGCACCAGTGCCTGGGCTGTCTCTCCCTCCTCACAATCTTGAGCCAGACCTTTGCTTATCAGTATTCCCAGGTCTGATGTTCACAGTCTGTTTTTCTCTTCCCTCCCGTATCTTAGCTCTTCCCACTTTGTCTTTAGAGAATTCTGGAAACACGCTTAGACGCAACTAGCCTGTAACAAAAGCATAAAGCTCCCTTTTGCACCTACTCTTGCCTTGACATTGCCACTGACTTTACCTCAAAAGAATGTGGGGACGTAAGGTACGAACACTCTTAATTCCCTGTGATTGACACAATCCAGAGGGCTAGACTCTCCTTGTTCATAGACCAGTGGGTGTATGGGAACCTTGCTGAGGCCTTTCGTTCCTCACCAAGCCCCTCAAAAGCACTAAAAGCCAACGCTGGAAAGGCTCTGGCTCCCAGTGCCCCTCTGCACGTTCAGCACCACGCAGGATGTTGTTTATCCCTTAGAGGAGCTCTTCCAGCTCAAGGATTCCTTGTCAGCCACTCAAAATCCCATGCAGACCCGAAATCGAGACAGGCAGAAGACTGCCATTGTTGACCGTGGCTTTTAAGCTAATGAATAACAGTGTCCACCCTGGCGCCTCCTCAACTCCACACATTTCTTCAGAATAATTAATCCAGAGAGGTTATTAAATCACACCAGCCTCACTGTTCCCATCAAAACAAGTTTTAAAATAGACAAATGTCTGTGCATATACCGTGAGTTGAGAAAGCAATCTTGATTTTGGTAAACTTTTAAATTTTACAGCTCAGAGGCACCAGAAGACAGAAAATTCCTGTCCTCATTATGCCTTGTTAGTCAAAAGACAGAAACTTCTGGGCTGTGACAACATTAATTACCATCTCAGATAATTTTTAGTGTTCACTATGGGGGTCTCGGTAGCCTGGGAGGAAGGTATATTTTTTTTTTCTTGAAGACTGTTACCTACGCATAAGCTCACTGTCAGATAATGCTGCTGTCTGTTAGAGTTACACAGCACAGCTATTATAATCAGAATTCTATTTATTCAGTGAAGTCACCTTTCTGCCTCAGCTAAAGTGACCTAACAATCCCTCAAATGAAAGCTAGAGAAGTCAACTTCCTTAGTAACGCTGGAATATAAAGTAGTCTTTCAAAAGCACCAATAATAGATCAGGAAGACAACGGAACAATGCTGATTAGCAAGGATAAAGCTCACGAAACCATTTTCCCCTAAAGAGAAATAGAAATGTCTGCCCTGCGAAGTAAAATATCTCGGCTGTTACAGAGAACTGCTGGGGAAGCGCTCTGCACAGAAGCCTGCGGCATGAAGAGCCATTTCCTTGTATATAACTAACCAGTATTTTCAATATATGGCCCTGTTTATGGTCATCACGAGGATTGGAACATACTATGTCTGAATACCGTATTGTAAATGTGTCGTTATCAACATTTGTTTCATCCAAGATCCCCGAGGAGCTGGACATCTTCCCTTCAGCTGCAGAGGCACCTGCCCTGCAAGGGCTAAAGCCAAAGAAGAACTGCAGACCCTCCGGGGAGCGTGATGAGTTTTGAAAACTCCCCCCAGTGATCCCTATCATCCTCCATAATGCTCTCCAATCCTGTTCAAGGACCATGATCTAAACACTCATTTAGGTTCTTCATTTACTATCACGTCACACCCTACTTCTCTGGTCTTCCTCCGAACAATGTAACCTAGAAAGTAATCCGTCCCATTTGCATGGGTGTCAGCCGTTTACTAACTGTTCCAATAAATAATTATTATTGAACTGTTAACATGTGCCAGGCGTATGTTAAGGGATTTTTACGCATCATCCCATTTGCTGCTATGATATACATATAATTTATCCCATTGGTTTTAAAGATGAGAGGTCTAAGAGTTAATGACATTATGTTCAAGGTCACTCGGTCAAAAAAGGGAAAAGCAAGGAGTCTGCTCCTAGTTCTCATCAAAGTCTCTGATAGCAACCGTATACTTCCTCGCACACTTACTCCTGGTGCTAGCATCTCAGAGATAAGGTGCAGAGGGAGAGAGAGCTATATGTAAGCCCAGAAGAAAAGAGGGGGAGAGCTGCTGCTTCTATGTCTGACAAACTCCTGCTTTCACGCCACAGAAATGCATTGAATATCCGCTTAAATGTTTTGGACTTTGGGAACTGCACTGTTTTGGACTTTGGGAACACGGCAATGAGCAAATAAGACAACCATCTCTGTCCCATGGAGCTTTCATTTTAAGGGCAAGGGAGTAAGTAAACAGGAAATTTAAAAAAAAACTATACATATTATATCAAATTATGGCATATCAGTTTGTGGAGAAAAAAAATCAAGCAAATAAAGGAGATAATGAAATGCTGAACTAGGAGGGGAGTAATTTTAAATAGGGCAGCCAGAGATATTGAATAAATAGCCTATTTTCAGAGTGTGGTGTTGTTTTAATTCTATAGACAGGCACTGGTGAATGCCATTTATAAATCAGTGCCTGCAACTCAATCAACAGAGTTTTTCCTCACTGATGCAATGTTAAGATGCCAGGCTGTCCTACATAAGTCATTTGGCTTTTATATGCTGGAAATAAAGCATTGGTGATATTATTTAATCATATTTTATAAACTTTTGTAACTCTTATTCTAAAAGAAAATGCATCCTATGTTCTAATTCAAAATTGAAAAATTTTCCATTGGTGGAATAGGGAACGTTAGGTAGGTCAGTAGTTGATAGAAATTTTTCATAAGTGTTTCTTTACCCAAACACAGTGTTAGCTCCCTTCATTTCAGGTAAGAGGAAGTATGACAATCTCTATGTAGTTCTCACCTGGGGAATAAGAAACCATTAACTTTACAAAGGCAGATAGACTGACACTCTCCTGCCTGGTTCAAATCCTTGTTTACCATTTGTAAACAGAGGTGCGTGAGTTCCCTCATTTGTAAAATGGAGATATAAATTAGGAGAATTTGATAGAAAAACCAAGAGATTGGCTTGCTCAGAGCCAGGAGGTCTGACTCTCATCCATCCATCAATGCATCTTCTCCACGTGCCTCCTGTACTGCCATTAACACTTCTGATCTAATCATCCACACAAGGGCATATCTTCTGGAAAAAGAACTCTCAGGATGGCTAAAAGAACAGTGTTACCATTATATTCCATTAAGTGTTAGTCAAGTGATAATACTAATTATGATTTGGTCATATGAGAAATAAAATCTTAAATCAAAACTTTGGTCCCGAAGCTGAAAGCCATCATTGTGTGGGTTCATATTTCTCGTGGGCTCTGTCGATAGTTGAATGAAGAACTTGAAAAAACTAGTTATCAATCATGACAGTAGTTTGAAATAGATTATATGCAATTATCTGTTTTGTTAAAAGTGTTCATCTGTTTCCTGGGTTGGCAAATAACAGTCATGGGCCACATCAGCTCTTGCTTGTATTCCTAAGTAAAGTATACATGGAATTGAAAAAGACATACCCATTCATCTGTATATTGTGAACGTGGGTGCTTTCTCACTCCACTGGCAGAGGGGAGCAGTTGTAACAGAGATTATACGGCCTGCAAAGGCTAAAATATTTACTATTTGACCCTCTACAATAAAGTTTAGTGCCCCCTGAATTATTCCTAATTAGGAGTTAATACATGAAAATATTATGTACTTAGCACAAGTGCTAGTGCATAAGTGCTCCATAAATAAACAAACATATTAAGTCAATATGTTTGAATGCTACAAAACTGCCAGAACCAGGGGAGTTCAAGCCTACCACAGGCAGCCTAAATTAGCAGCTAGTGCATCCTCTCCCTGCAGCTTAACTCACGTATCTCCTAAATAAAAAGCTTTGCTGATTGTATTAGAGCAGGTGTCCTCAAACTATGGCCCGCTGAGGACATTTATCCAGTCCGCCGGGTGTTTTTGCCACTGCTGCCTGTCCTGCTTAGCAGCTACCTGTCCTTTTAAACTATAGTCTGGCCCTCCAACGCTCTAAGGGGCAGTGAACTGGCCCCCTGTTTAAAAAGTTTGAGGACCCCTGTATTAGAGAATCCTTGCTTTCATTCAACTGGCTCTAAAAATACAAATTTGTGATCTATTGATGCAGAGTGCCATCATGAGAAATTGCTTTCTACAGCTTCATGAGTGACAGCGAAGCCACAAATGATGGAGTGTGACAGCTGTCAGGACAGAACAAGAATACCTGTCAAAGTGAGATTTGTTAGTTTGGGGGCAAATCCTGGGTCACTTTGGTATATATTAACCCAGGGTCCATCAATATCCAATAATGGGAAGGGAGCCCAGCGTAAATCATTGGGAGCTAGCATTCCTTTAGCCCTGTACTTGTCCTAAATTCTTCATACCAACATAGCCAATAATTCTGTATTTCTACAGCATAACAGACTATAGAAAATTTTCTTCACTGTAATTTCAATGTGATTTATCATGTCCCTTTTTGAGAAAAAATGTTTACACACTGATTTTTTTTTTGAGTTTTTTTTTTTACACACTGATTTTAATTTTTAACATTAAGCATTTTTTTTTTTTTTTGCAGTTTTGGCTGGGGCCAGGCTCGAACCCACCACCCCCAGTATATGGAGCTGGCGTCCTACTCCTTGAGCCACAGGAGCCACCCAACATTAAGCATTTTTTGATATCAAACCCTCTTTTAGAAGTTAGAGATAAAAATATGCAGTGAACAAAATCATGACATTTGTGATGAAGGCTCGAAGTGTAAAATGGACACATGGAATTCCACAGAGGCGGGGAGACTTAGAATAGCGTAAGTCAACCATTAGCGTAAGTCAGTAGCATCAACCATTTTTCACTCATTCATTTATTCGTCCAGTTCCTGAATATTTATTGCCTCGACTAGGGGTTAACCCTTCATGTTGTAGGAATCCTTGAGGAACTCTGATCCTAGGGAAAAACAAGAGAAAACAGGCAGGTACGCAAAAGAAGGAAGAGGTCACAAAAGATCGTGACCATTAGCACAGATCAGTAAACAGAGACATGAAGGAGGTAATTTGGGGCAAGAGTCATACCCACACTTTCTCAAGAGACATGAACTTCTCCGAATTTCCTTCTCTTCATCTGTGGAATGAAGAGACTACCTACCTCACACACACCATAAAGATGAAGTCATTCAGGGAAGTCCCAGCTGCTATATTTAATATATATGAGGTATTCGGTAAAGTATTTATTATTATTATTATTGTCAAACACTTCTCTGCCATGTGGTTAAATCTTCCACATTTCCCCAGTAATGAGAAATCATGCCTCCTAAATTGGGTAAAATCAGCTGTCTTTTATTGAAGACCATACCCTGTACCACTACTTTACATAAATTACCTCATTAAGTCTTCATGTCTGCTCATATTTCACAGACAAATCTACTGAAGCTTAGCAGAATGGATGTCTTGCTTGGTGTCACACAGACATTAAGTGGTGGAACTAGAATTAGAATACCTCTATACCTACCCCGACAGCCTTAACCACTACACTATACCACAAAGCAACCAAGATTACACCATCCCAAAGAGACTCTGATGCACCAATAAGCTGTTGTCGAATGTTTGGGTCAGATAGCCAAGGCTGGCATGATTTTGACACTCAGATAGGTTTCTAGTCAAACGGGTGAGAGGCAGATAAATGGAAAGAAGTTTGGCTTAGCCTGTTAGCTTAACACAGGATATAAAGCTGCTACCCATTACCAAGAATGTGGATTTCTAGACAGGATAAAGAACCCAACAGCTCCCTGTGTGGGAAAGGGGCAGTACATGTCACAGCACGGTTTCACAGCCTCCTTGCAATTAACCTGCACGGATGGGTTTTCACATACTCAATGAAGACACCAGGGCTCGTTGAAGATTTGTGTGGTAACAGGTAGCATAGCTGAGATTTACAGCCAAGTCCTCTGATTCTGAGTATCACGTTTAGCACACCAGAAAGCTAAACATCAGTGGAAAAGTTGAATTGATGGTTTGCTGAAGGAAAGAAACACAGCTCCCCCTTGGCTGACTGTGTGAGTTCTTCTGGGACAGCTAGAAAATCAGCTCTGTGACTCTGGACAGCCGGAGAATGGTCCAGGCTGTCTCCCCGGGGAGGGGCACAGGTGCAGAGGGGTTGGACACCTCCCAGGCTCTCCCAGCTCCGTGATGAGGAATGCTGTCCAAGACTTTTAGCAGCAAGACGACTAACTGCCTACTGAAATTTGGCAGCCCTGGGAGTTTGACTTCTATTTAGGGATCACTATCCCTCCTTTCCTATCCATCACTCACTCTCTACATTTTAACTTTATTTCTCAGCCCCCACTGGGCGAAGCTGAGGTGTCACTTGTCTGCCTCTCAGCCTTCAATGTCACCTTGCCAGGATGCAGAGCCAGAGATCACAGGGGACTGAGGAATTGTGGGCCACCTCTTTCTCTGAAGGATCAATGTCTTAGGAGAATTAATCAGCTGGGATGTGGATTCCTCTCTCTGAGCCAGGCAAGATGCCCCACTAGAATTTCCAGTCTTTTCCAAATAGAAAAAATGACCACGAGTAGAGAGCAAAGGTGAGAAAACCCAGCCAGTCCGAATGAGGCAGGCTGTTCCAGACTTAACTACTCACCAGTAAGGCACCTAAAAGACAGAGCACTTAGAAAAGGCTGCATAGCAGACTCCTCCCATGGCAAAGGTACTCTAGCTGCCTTCTAGCACGGCTCATGAAAGAATTCCCAATGACATTTTATTTTCTAAATTGAGATGTTATTGTAATGTGAATCCCAATTCTGCCAGCCAGAGTTTTTTCTCTTTCAGCATGTTTTCAAATATTCACCTTCTGTGAACAAGAAAACAACCAAGCAACAGGATGCACAATTATCAGACTCCATAATCAATACTGAAGCCTCCACACGACACTGGCTGCTGGTATTGTGGAAAGCTTTGCAATGAGTCTTCACATTTAAACTGCAAATATTACCCAGCACCTAGCTGTTTCCACTCAGCATAACAAGCCTAATATCAGAAACACTTTCAAAACATGTTCCACAAGGACTTAGTACCACATGTGAACAGGGATATCCTCGTTAGGTGCTGTAAGCAGAGAGCTGTGTGGCAGTAAGAATCCTTTCTTCATTCTCCCTGCTCCCCTCCCCCAAGGTCAGCCATTAAGCTTAATTTTTGTTTTTTGGTTTTGCACACTTCAGAAAAAAAAATATTTCTTCCCAATTCAAAGTATTAAGGAGAAAAAAAAAAAACTACTTTGCTCGGGCAGTGCCTGTGGCTCAAAAGGGTAGGGTGCCGGACCCATATGCCGGAGGTGGCTGGTTCAAACCCAGCCCCAGCAGAAACAAAACAAAACAAAAAAAACCCACTTTGCAGTCAAATGTACAGGTCTTTACAGTGTGCAGTTTGAACACCAGCATCTGAATTTCTGACATCAGTCTTAATCTCTGTACAAGGAATGTCAAGTAGGACTGTTATAAAGAACATACTGATCCCAGGAACATTGCCTGCTAGGTAGTATTTCACATGTCTTAATTCTCTTTCTCCCTTGCATTGGCTAATTCCTATCGTTAGATAAGAATGTCTTCAATCGTCATTGCTTTTTTCCCATTCTTGAACACGTTAAGAAAATACCGGATAGTTTCCATCTAAGGCGGACACTCCATGATTCTCAGGAAGCAAGGCTGACAGTCTCCTGGGGCCTCGCTTACCCAGAGAAATTCTGACATAACTCAACACTGACCCCCAGTTCGACTGACAGCTCAAAGTCCTGTCACTTTTCTCACTCTTCAAGTGTGTTTATCCCTCTCTAATACTTTCTAACTTTGCTCTTAAAGGAAAGTACAAGACTTTGAGTGTTCATTCCACATCAGAGTCGGGAGCAGAACTCTGTTCATTTCCTGCAGGAAGTACCTTCACACTTGTCCTTGGTGATACACAGTTATTTTCCTGGAAAATTTGGGGCATCACAGAGGAAGGGTCACATTACGTTCTACACAGCATTACGCTGTCCTGTAACTCCACTGTTGCCTGTGCCAATGACAGTGCCAGCTTGTGACCCTGTTGGTACATGCAGTCCCCCTGAGATACGGAGCCTAGTTTCTTGTCCCCTCAAATATCTTGCTGAGGAAAGAGCTCTGCTTATCTTCCTCAGCACCCTCTAGAATTGTGGAGGAAAAAAATATTTTTGCCATTTTGCTAGATGCTCTGTACCAATAAAATTATACTTTCAAAATCCTGTATGTTTTCCCCTTAAGCCCAACTTCTTCCTCAAGCATTACCAAATACAGCCAAAGTTTCTCTACAATGAGTGTTTAATGATCTGTTTCCATGAGCATTTAAAATCGGAGTAGAGTCCAGAAAACACTATGTAATGCCTGCAAGAGTGGCTATTCTGAAGACAACATTTAGATACAGCACTTGACAAGTGGACTCAGAAACATCATACATGCTAGTATCCCTGGGTGGCTTCTTCAAGAAATTCATAAATAATGCAAAAAGCAGAGCATGTCAGCCCGCGATCTTTCTTCTATGAATTACCACTCAGCTTTGATTCACTTTTATTATACATTAACTGATTTGGGGTTCATTCCAATCCCTTTTTTGGCTCCATCATTCAACTTTGAAGCCCCACCAGTAATCTCACTTCATGGTATGAAGCACCCCACACCAAGGTTTCTCTTAAAAACTGAATGTCCAGACATAAGTCAAAGCAAAGAGGAATAATCTGCAAGAATCAGCTTCCAGAACTTCCAATCTGTGTGGGAACTTGGCTAAATTCAGGTATATTTAATTATGAAGTCAAGTGGATCCTTCAACCAGCTTTATTAATGAAACAAAATGCACAGGGTTCTGGACCACTTTGCTGAGGACCATCTGAGAGCAAAATAGTCCTAGTCACAGAACACTTTTTTAATATGCAGAAATGCAGAAGAATGTGGACAGGGTCCAAATGTGGAATGTGCTCTTGTCTTCCATAGAATGGCATCAGAATATCAAAGGCTACCTGTTTTGCATTTATTAACCAAAAATATATAACATTTCCAGAAAAAAGTACCCTTCTGAAAATGGAAGTCTTATAGCCAGAAGAAGTACACAAACTAGAACACTTTGCTAATTTAAAGAACCCTAACCCATATTTACCTCCATAATTATATTTTAACATTTATAAAAATTAAGTATTTACTCAACAATTGAACTGCATTGAGCACTTATTATGTGGCAGACACATGTACTAAGGACCCCTCCCAGCTTTTTGTACGGTAGAGATACAGTGAAAATGTGTTGTTAATTTACTTTGCTCGTGAAGCCAGAAACAGAACTTGATGTCATACAAGGTGGGATCCAAAATTGGTAAAGAACCCATTAATAAATTAAAGTTACCTATGAGGTCTTTGAAAATCACTCATTATAAAAGAGGTAAATAGTCTTCAAATATAAGTTTGATGATGTGGTTATTACTTTCTGATATATGGCTTTGCCTTTTCAGTACTAACAAACCTTTTCCACAACTTAAGATTGCCCAGGAATTTAGACAAAGTTCAGATTAACCTTTCCAGTGTCCTCAAGGGCAGAGAAAGATTGTGAAACCAAGATGCCGAATGCTGATTTCAACTTTCTTCTATCCCTTCTCTACATTGTCACTCTATAACACATAAAAACTATGCCATAGCCTTTATCTCCAGATGCTTAGTGTGAGATAGAAACAAGACCCACGACCATGCACAGAATTTTTTCTAAGTCATATATAGAATCAAAATTCAGAATTTATTCTGAATCAGAATTCCAACAACAACTCCCATGATTTCCTAAAATAATAAACTAATGTCTGACAGTTAATCAAATTGTCTCCAATTCCCATGTAATCAGAGCCTAATAAATGACATCCTATTCATTGGGTTGTGGTTCAAGAACTATAGGTTTCTATTGTTTTATTTGCTTAGTTTTACATGTTTAATTCTCTTTTTATTCCCACCCCCCGTGAAAGATGGGTGTGAAGTTTTCCTTTCTATCCTGTTATAAAAACTTTCTTCCTCTTCAGTACTTTCTAAATGTAACACTGCAATTTGTGGTGAAAAAAAACCAAGCGACTCCAGGATTAACGATGTTTTCTGGCAACAATATAATCCCTTCCAAATAGTTCATAAACAATATTTATAGCAGCTGAAATTCTTCAACTCATTAAACATGTTGACTTTGTTATTTTCTGGAAAGAAAACTAGACCTAGACTCAAAAGAACTTGGTTCAGTAACTAGCTTTGCTGCTTATAGACGAGCTTATAGCATGAGCTACTTGGCCTACTTCTGTGCTTCTTTGAGCTCAATTTTCAGTTCCTCAACAACAAACTGATAACATTTCCCAATGGAACTTAGAGGAATATGAGCACAAAATGGTTTAATGATAACAAAAGAATTTAGTTCATTCCAAAGAATTCAACAATTAATTTTCATCAGAACTCCATTGAGTATTCAGACTAAGGATGGGAAAGGTAGCATTTTCTCATGTGTTATCTTGATCTGCTAAATGTGATTAAGAAAGAATAGGCAGGTACTTAAAAAGTAATTTTGTGTATATGCTTGAGCAGAGACCAACTTCCCCACTTGTGTACTAGATACTATTCCCTGGTCCCTCCAGTTCTTCCAGCACAACTCTCAAAAGATATGTTTAAAGTCATTATCTTCATGGCTTATCCCATTCTGGCAAGCTTGCTTGGAGTGAGTTCAAGAGAAAAATGTTGATATATTATGTTGCAAATGGCACATCACTTCTGTGGCTTTTCTCTCAAAAATCCATAACCCTGTCTAACCATGAGAAAAACATTAGCCAAACTCAAACAGAGGTACATTGTACAAAATGCCTAATATAGTGGAGCCTCCCATAGCTCACCACCTCCGTACACTGACCATCTCCTTAGGTTGACCTAATTTTCATAGACAAGACATGCACCACAAGTACTATCAGGATAGTAAACCTAGTTCCTTATGTTGACCACCTCCATATGTTGACCAGCTCGCTACAGTCCCTTGGGTGGTGGTCAATTTATAGACGTTCTTCTCTGTATTCCTTAAAACTATCAAGGTCATGGTCAACTTATAGAGGTTCTACTGTGTGTTCCTTAAAACCCTTGAGATCATCAAAAAAATCATCAAACAAGGAAAGCTAGAGAAATTGTCTCAGCCTGGAGGAACCCAAGGACACATGAGAACTAAACAATGTGGTATCCTGGGTGAGATCTTGGAGTAGAAAAAAGAACATGAGGCAAAAAGCAAAGAAATCTGAATAAAGTGACTCCACATAAGAATTATCAATATTGATTCATTAATTGTGACAAACATGCTATAGTAATATAAGGGGGTGATAACATGGAGACTTTGATGTGGGATATATAGAAACTCTCTGAATTATATTTCCAACTCTTTCATAAATCTAACAGTATTTTAAAAAAAAAAAACAATAAACAATTGTTAATTAATAGTCTCAGAACTTGTAGGAAGAGTTATAATACCATAATAGCAATAGTGATAGTAGCTGTATAAGATTCCTCACAGGCCAGAAGAGAGAATCTAATTCCCTTGTTTTTCCACACAGCACACATGTGCAGAGTTGAACTTGTGCCTATGCAAAGAGCTATACTCTTAACAATAAGAAAGAAATCTGTTCAATTCACATTTTAAAAATGCCAAATAGGATCTTTATCTAGAGCAGTAGTTCTCAACCTTCCTAATGCCGTGACACTTTAACACAGTTCCTCATGTTGTGGTGACCCCCAACCATAAAATTATTTTCATTACCACTTCATAACTGTAATTTTGCTACTGTTATGAAGCACAATGTAAATATCTGATATGCAGGATGTATTTTCATTGTTACAAAGGGGTCGTGACCCACAGGTTGAAAACTGCTGATCTAGAGACTTCATAAAGATGACAAAGGGTGTGTTGAGAACCTCTGAATCCACATTTTCTCATGAGAACTTTGTCATTTATTCCATGTATTTAAACACAATAAAGAATGAAAGGGCTTGATCAACTCTCCAGCTGATCCTCACAAAGAAGATAACACAGGTGACCAAGGACAGCAGCTCATCAAGCCCAGACCCTTCCCTTCTCAACCATCTGTGGTGGCAACTCTCTTTAAACACCATGTTTAAATCAAATGAATGTTACAGCCTCCTTTGTTTGCCTTCTATATCTTCTGCAAAAATGTCTTCCTGCTTCCATGTTGACTAAACTGGGTCCCCAGGACTGAATTTCTCTAGAATTCAACACTCCATCCTGCAGCTGTATTCCCTCTTCTGTATAAAAGGAGAAAGGGATGACAGCCAAACATGCATGAAGCATGACTTCACTCATCATATAAAAATAAAGACTTTGGTCAGATGCAGTGACTCACATCTGTCATCCTAGCACTCTGGGAGTCTGAGGCAAGAGGACTGCTGGAGGCCAGGAGCTCAAGACTAGCCTGAGTTAGAGCAAGACTCCATCTCTACTAAAAACAAAAAAATTAGCAGACCCAGCGGCCAGCACCTATAGTCGGAGCTACTTGGAAGCTGAGGAGGGAGGATCGCTTTAGCCCAGGAGCCGCAGACTGCAGTGAGCTATGATGATGCCACTGCACTTTACCTGGGGTGAGACTCTGCCAAAAAAAAAAAAAAAAGACTTCAGCAATGATTTTCACTGGCTTCCTAGGGAAAGAGATAGCACCACTTTTTTACATGCTACAATTGGCACTTGCTTACTAAATCACTTCTAGCCTCTGTGATGTGCCCCACTCTTATGCTTCCAAGTAGACCCATACACTGAATCTCTGAAATCTTTCCACCTCTTTTTACCTTAAGATTTGGACTTAGATGTCACTTGGGCCAGAAAGTCCTCGCAAATCTCCTTCCACCCCAAGTCCAGATCAGGTGCTTTCACAGAACCCACACTTACCTGTCTCAGCACTTGTTCCAATTGTGTTACAATTGCCCAATATAATTAAGGGATTTGAAGGCATTGGCAATGTCTCCTTGGATCACTGTTGAATCATTAAGAGCCAGAAGGCTGATACACAGTAGGGATGCAAATAAATAATTTAGAATGGGCAAATTCCTTCCCAACCAAAAAATATACTGGAAGGTCATTTTCAGCCAAAGATTGAGTGGTGCTGTTTCTCTCTTTTTTTTTGCAGTTTTTGGCCGGGGCTGGGTTTGAACCTGCTACCTCCAGCATATGGGGCCAGAGCCCTGCTCCTTTGAGCCATAGGCGCCACCTCCAGTTGTGCTGTTTCTCTAGGACCCTTGCATCCTGGGCAAAGGCTGCTACAAAGAAGTAGTCTTTCATACCACAGCTCACCCTTTGTACTACTCCAGCAAAAAATGTCAATGCTTAAAAATAATGAGGTTTTTAGGACATTTTTCAAATTTGCATTTTTGTCACTTTTTTAGGATAAAGAATATCAGCAGAAATAAAACTTGAAAATCAATAGTGAAATTAATTGGGTAGGAACTATAATCTCTAGAACAATTCCTTTCTAGATGGTGCTTCTTTATTGAGGAAGAGGTGTTAAAAGCCAAGCTCTGGTTCTATTAAAAATTTGTTGCTTAGTAGCACGTAAGCATTCCAATTTGTACAAATAATCAACACATTGAATCCTATCATGGCATAAATGTATTTATGATCTATGTACGAATAACCTAATAAAAAAATTGTTAATATTTTAGAACATTATTAAACTCAATTAAAGATATTTGAAATTCACTAAAAATAATTATGAGTGGGGTTAAGCAGTGTTACTGGAAACATAATTTCCTCTGGGTCGATCTCAGAAACATCACTGCATTTATTTCATTTCACGGCTCCTTAAATTTTTAAAAATATATTTCAAATAAAAGTTGAAATGTAGTAAGGACTCATTTTTTTAATTGACCTAGCCTCCATTTGTGGGGGATTATTTAATATTTAAAAAAAGAAATGTTTGTAAATTTTTTTGACCATGTGAAATATGACCAATTTTTTTGACTTTTTCAGAACCCAGAAAAAGTTCTATATTTTGAAATAATTTCTTCCATGCCTGAATTTATTCAACTGTTTCTAAGGGCTTCTTTATGTCATATAATGTATGAAATACCCAAGAGCAGGGAAATGCATAAATTTGCCCATGCCCTGGAGAAATGTACCATTTATTAGAGAGATGAACAAGTATATTCATCACAATGAAATGCTGAAGGGTGATGTCAAAGAATGCCCAGGGCAGGGGGGCGGGAGGTGGGGCTATGGAAGAGCATGGGAGAGATGCAACCTTGAAACAGAGTGCCCTTCTGTACACATTAGCGTTTCTCTCTCACTGACATTAAGTGCAAAGAGGTAGACGGATGTAAAATGTAGATGCAAAGTTTCACCTGACGATTGCAAAGAAAAATATTAAAATAGAGGAAATTCAACAAATAGGCTTGGTGTGGTGGCTCACACGGATAATCCCAGCACTTTAGGAGGCCGAGGTGGAAGGATTGTTTGAGGGCAGAAGCTCAAGATCAGCTTGAGCAAAATAGAGTGACCCTGTCTCCACACAAAATAGAAAAATCAGCCAAGTGTGGTCATGCATGCTTGTAGTCCCAGCTTCTTGGGAGGTGGAGGCAGGAGAATAGCTTTGGGCCAGGAGCTTGAGGCTGTGGTCAGCTTTGATAAGATCATTGCATCCTAAGCCAGGCGACAGAGAAAAACAAAACAAAATTCAACTTTTCTTCTGAAAATTAGCAGTAATAGTTGTGTTGGGTTTATATGTAAAAGAAGTTAAATATTTTGGAGACCATAATGGGGATAACACCGTCAAAAACTCACTGTCGAGGGTGGCACCTGTGGCTCAAAGGAGTAGGGCACCTGCCCCATATGCTGGAGGTGGAGTGTTCAAACCCAGCCCCAGCCAAAAACTGCAAAAAAAAAAAAAAAAAAAAACTCACTGTCAAAAATACTGACAGGGGTGAAGCAGTGAGCTGATGTCAGAGAACCTGGAGTATTAGACAGGGGAGAAAAGTTGGGGTGTAGGTGATGATGCTGATGATTATGGTAATGATGACAATGAAGGCAATAATTACTATTATCTCCTCCCAAAGCTCAGAACATATATCATTAAATTGAACTTTCATTTCTTAGGGCCAATTCAAATATTTACTTATAATCTTAAAAGCCTTCTTTGGAAATATCAGGTTTTAGTTAACCTCTTGGCTGTGTAAGACTCTCCCCATCTCTAAGGAAGTCAGAGTTTCTGCAGTGTTTAACCCAATATTTTATGAACCAGTGTGAAAATCACATCTTCCCACTGAACCACTTCTCTGCCCCTCTTGGTAAAACATGGAGTGTCAGCATCCTACATGCACAGAAGGGAAGCTCAGCTAGCAGCAGGTAAAGTGGAACAGAAGAGCCTGGGCTGCACTCCTAAAGGGCAGAGAGAGCTTAAAGAAAGTAAGAAAATAACCCTGAAGCAAAGAAAGTGCAGTAACGTGAGGGTGGGTGGGTAGCCCTCACAAGGGCCAAGGCAGGGAAGTAGTTAGGAGTAGGAATCGTTCAAAAAGAGATGAAGGCTATGCATGCCCACAGATGGGACATGTTGGAGTAAATGATATTTGGAGAGTTGAGGAAGGAGGCAAGGAATTGCTATGGATTTAGGAAGAGTAACAGCAAGAGAAGTAGCACCACCCTCAAAAAGCAGGACTCACAGACAGTTCTTCACTGGGGTGGAAGCAGCATGGTCAAAGGCAAGGTGGAGCCCCAGGGTCAGCGGACACGGAGGACTAGGGAACAGAGACGCCATTCCAACACACAAAAAGTGGAGCCTATTGATCAGATTCAGTACCAGGTCAGGAATGAGTTGATAGTAGATTCATGACAGAGTAGGTATTTGGATGTGAAATCTTTAAAGAACTTGAAAAAGGGGACCGGAGAATCCCCTTCTGTGCCAGAAGACAGGCTGCTCATGAGGGCTTTGCTGATGTAGCTGGGAGGTTAAGAGAAATAAGGGAGGGAGAATTGGTTCATTCTATTTTGGGTAATTTTCAAGTTCAGAACTTCTAGAAAGTCCAGGCTAAGGAAGCTGAAATCTCTCAAACTCCATAAGAGACTGAAGATAACTGAAAATTTATTTTAAAATGTATAAACTTTTGCTCTTGATGAAAACCAATCATTACCTCCCTCCCCAAAATAACCACTGCAACAATTTTAATGCATTCATCATGTAATTGAAATATCATGATCACTTTACATTGTCATTAATCAAAGGGTAATATGTCCATAGTCCTTTACAGTTTTAACACCTTACCACATTCATTATTTTATTTTATAGCCTGATAACTCTATAAAGTAAATGAAATAATAAGACCAGGAGTACTTTCAGATGTAGACATAAAAGTACAGATTCATGACTTGATTAAGGTCTTAAAACCACTTATAGAGTCAAAGCCAGATGACGTAACTGTGAGTCCAGACCAATCCCAGCATCTCAGTGAATACCCAGGTGAGTGAGAAAAGAATCTGCTAAATTATACCTTTTGATAAGCTTGCCCTTGGACGATCTTGGATATTAATCTTATCATGCCTATTGTCTTACCTCCCATGCACTGTATTTAGGAGTGAGGCCAGCCATGGGTCAAATTCAGAGTTTGTTTTCTGAACAGACCTCTCTTTAATCTGAAAGAAAGCTTGTGTGTGAGAAGAGCAAAAACTTCGGCCTCCACCTGATGGTGATTCAGGCCGACTTGGATTCCAGTCCTGGTTATGAGGCTCTCCAATGGCTACCAAAGTACTTAACACATATTAGCCTCTGTACCTGTTTTTTAATTTGAAAAATTGTGGGCATAATACCTACTTTAGAGTATTTTAAGCTTTTTAAACATGATTTTAAAAATGTGAAACACTCAATATAGTGTTTGTCACATGGTAGACCTTCAGGGAGTGTTGGCTTGTTGGCTTCCTCCTTTTTATACTATGCCACATCATTTGATTTAGGAACGCAATATTGGCTCCATTTCACAGATAAGCTATAAGAGAGGTTAAGATGATTTCTTAGGCCCTTCATAAGGTCAAGGTGAGATTTGACCATAGGTCCCTGAATGCTGATTGCAGACACTTTTCGTGTCCTATGCTGACAACTCTTATCCTGACTCTGGTTTCAGCCACAGCTACAGTGCATAGTTGCTGCAGGCAGACAACATCCCACTTCAGGCATCCACTATCCCTTTTATTTGTCTCTCCTCTTCTCTGCCTCAAGTTTCTTGCTAAAGCCCTAAGGAGTTTCTGGTTCTGAAAGTACAGAAGAGTTAAAATCCCTAAGGGCACCCTTCAACAAATGTGAGCTGGCAGCTCTTGGCTAAAGGCCCCAGCCTGTCTGCCCTTGGACAGACAATTCTACAGTACATCATTTGAGTCGCAGTTGCCCATCTCAATAACATACCCTATTTTGGCTTTTTCTCCTGGATCACCTTCTCTTCTGCACCCTGAATCCTGCTTCCTGTGGTTACTTCCCAAATAAACCACCTGTATCTAAGTCCTTGTCTCAGACTCCATCCTGGGAACTAAAGGTTTGGGTGGGAGAAGGAAAGGTTGCTTTGTTTTATTTCCATTTGTGCTTATACTTCACTTTTCTGTATTTCTCCATAGGTCACCAAGATGCTGGCAGTGGTGGTAATTCTCTTTGCCCTTTTATGGATGCCCTACAGGACTCTTGTAGTTGTCAACTCATTTCTTTCCAGCCCTTTCCAAGAAAATTGGTTCTTGCTCTTCTGCAGAATTTGCATTTATCTCAACAGTGCCATCAACCCCGTGATTTACAATCTCATGTCCCAGAAATTCCGTGCAGCCTTCAGAAAGCTCTGCAACTGTAAGCAGAAGCCCATAGAGAAACCAGCTAACTACAGCGTGGCCCTGAATTACAGCGTCATCAAGGAGTCAGACCATTTCAGCACTGAGCTTGACGACATCACTGTCACGGACACTTACTTGTCTGCTACGAAGGTGTCATTTGATGACACCTGCTTGGCTTCTGAAGTCACCTTTAGTCAAAGCTGACTCATGAATTAGAAGAAAATGGACCACAAAGTAAGTAAGAATCTGTGCAGTTCCCAACGAAAGAGAGGAAATAGCCAATACTTGTGGGTGAAGACAGAACAGATACAATCTTTGCCAAAGCTCTACAAATCCTGAGCCCTGTGAGAATAATTCAAACTTTCCTCCTTTAAACCTAGTGCCACCCAAAATAGACCTGTGACATAGCTCAATAATAAAAACTGGAAATGCAGCCCTTTTCATTTAATTTGGGAAATTCACTATGTTTCCTGGAGTTCTGATGCCTTGATAAAGTCTAGGCATCACTTTGACTTATTCATAATAACCTTATCAAATGTGATTTCCCAACACCCCCAAAATTATGTATACATTTGGTAACTTGGCAACACACATATTTTTAAATGTTTGCATTCAACATTTCCTTTTAACAAAGGACAGTGCTATTTCCTAAATATCTGAGACTACAAAGGAAAATACTTTAATAAACATTTTATTTATAGAGTAAAAATAAAATTTCAGGCAAACATGTTCAGTATATCAAAAAGATTGTCATAATGGTTATAAAATTCTGAGGTGATTTTTGTATTTTACAAAATAGTCATCACTCAAGTGCAATGTAAAATAAACTTGAAAACATCCAAAATTATAAATTGAGGAGACATACAGATTTGATTTTGAGATAAATCCAGCTCTTATCAGCTCTTTGAGCCATGGAAATGATGGATGGGACACAGAAATACCCAGGTTAAATAACTATGAAGATACAAACTAACATATGATTAATACTGAAAAGTATATCCAAGACCAGACCAGGCTTTTTCTCTGAAACTTTCAAGGAGAGTGTCCTTTGCGAACATTCTTGCGTATAAACTACTGAGACATGTCAACTGAATCTTTCTAGTTGAATCTACTTTAAAAGTCTGAAACATTCTCAAAAGCTTAGTTGTTATTCTATGTCAGCCAGAATCTATCACACTTCCAGAGGAAGACCTCCCACTGAGAATTGTAGTCTATGGATTTTAACTTGTCTGCAACTGTCTTTCCTTCCTGCCTGCTTTTTTTTCAAATGCTGGTGATATTGTGTTCACAGATTCTAAACCAAAGCAATGAAAAACTCTGTCGGCTTTACTTTCAGTGGAATTAAAGCTGATTTCATCGTATTATCAAGAGCTCATCCTTACAGTTATCATTGAGACCTGCTATTATTCCAGTGATTTTTTGAGAGGTATCAATGTGAATCTGGCTGGGACATTTGTCAGGTTCTCCTTGAATTTCTTTCAAGTAATTCACCTGCTGAGATTGGCCAATCAGCATTTCCAAGGGTATAAATTGCCCTTGGTGATGGTTCTGTGATTGCTGATTTTTAATAACTGTGTCAAAAATTGCCTCATAGACTGGCATTTGCCCTCTCCCTTCTATATCCCTGTTCTGTGGATATTTTACAGAACCTAATTGCTAATGAGAATTACTCCTCCCCATCTGTTTAATGAAGAAGTCATCATTCAGTTTTGGAAACTTTTATTTTATTTTATTTTTAAATTTCAGATTAATATAAGAGTACAGATGATGAGGTTATATTGTTGGCATTTCTAAGGTAAAGTTGTGGTTGTAGTTGAGCCTTTCAAGTACTGCTTCATAGAGATTCTGCTATTCAGAACCTCATTTTAGAATATGCTTTTTTGAAAATTGGCTTCATCTACTCAAGGAAGATTTTATTATTTTGTAACTATATCAGTAAATAAATATAAGCAAATATTTACGTGAAATATCCTAGAAGTTTGTCTGAATGACGCGAAGCTACTGATGTTACCTACCTTTTCATCCTGGATTAAATTTTAATCTTAGGGTCGTATGGATGAAGCACCAAACCCACATCACACAAGCACATGTGTAGGTGCGTGAAAACACGTATGAGTCCCACATGTGCATAAATTGCTTAACAATGAGGACCGGAGTGTATTAAATGTTTTTTCATTAAGGAAAGGAACTAATAATTACATTGAGCTCCTATGATGTCTCAGGCATGCTGGTACATACTTAGTCAATATTAACTTCATCACAATCTCATTACAGCTGTGATTTCTCTGGTGATAAGACAAGGAATCAGACATCAAGGCCATTTTCCTAAATAGTGTGGCTACTGGACAAAGAAAATGGAGAAAATCTGTATTTCCTTTTTCCTCCTTTTTTAAGCTGGCATAGTGATTAAACTGGTGTGCCCTGGTAGCCTAACTAATTAAAAAAAATGCCTTGCAGAATGGTAATATCAGCTGTTAAAAAAAAATTATAATTAGGAAGTAATATACTCTTCTCATTTTGTAAATTCAATATATGAACTCAGTTCTTCCATTTTAATTTTTTAAAAGTTATTTATGAATAATCTGTTAGTTTTGGCCCACACAAGAAATTCAAAACACAGTTCATAGTGTTTCAACTCGAAAGCAAATGCCATTATAAAATTAAATGTTCCTGTGTAATGTCCAATGGATATTTGAGTTTACCCAGAAGAGACATAACTTTTTAAAGTATTCTTTATCACACTATATGAAAATCATAAAATAGTTGCATAAATTATCAAAACTTAATATACCATCAAGTGAAAAATAAAAAGCCAGATTAAAATTTGCTGGTGGGATGAAGTCATGTTATTAAGAGCCTCCCTTAATAAAATTCCCTGAGTTATTTTATTACTTCCAATTTCATTAATTGCTGAGTGTCCGTGGTTAGATCTTGCACTTGAGGTAATTGGGTAAAGGACAGAGATCATGAATAAAATGAGCAAACATAAATTCCCTCTCAGGACTTCATCGGTATTGTGAGTATAACCCTGGAGCTTAACCTCCAATGCAAATATAAATGCTGAAGAAGGAAAAGTCCAGACTCTAAACAGATTAATCTCACAGAATAATACACTTTGGTAATATACCAAAAGAAATGGCTTGTTTGTGCTAAACAACTGGCAATGTCAAAGGAAAAACTATAGCCATAGAACTTAGCTTACCGTGATTAAGTGTTAAATGGATACTTGGATTGTTTTATTTGTAGAAGACTAGGTTGGATATTAAGCACCATGTGCTTAAACCTGGGTCTACATGGTTTTGGTCTGCTCCTAAAGAAGAAATGAGTGTTATCAGTTTAAACTATGTTAAATCTAGAAATATGATGGAAGAAAGAAAATATTAACGTTTGACTTTTTGGAGGTAAAGGTTTTAAGCAGTTAACTCGTGAATCTATGAATTCTATAAATATTAAATCTAACATTATTTTTGCCTCTCAGGTGCAACTTGCACAGGGTTGGAATATTTGTGTAGGAAGTAGGGAAACTAGATGTGAATGAGAGAGCCCCCAGAAGCAGCTAGTCAGTTCCAGGTGTAAAGAAAAACATTTTCCAATGTGGAGAGGCACACATTCCCCTAGGAGGGAGTGACCCTGACAATCTCTAGTAACTTATTTTCCATTTATCCTTAGCTGTCTACAGCCAATAGCTGTCAAAACCAAAATTTGATGAACTGAGCAAATACTGAGTTTTTAGAACACACATGAAGAAATCTTCAGAGTTCTGTAGTGATAAGTATTATATTTTTGTCTTTCTCTTTCTCCCGGCTGAACTCACATTTCTCCACAAGCATTGATGTCCTCAGAACAGGAAGACTGATCTAACTTCACTCAAGACTAACCGTGGACCTGGCATAGCTTATGTGAAAGTGAAAATGTTCTTTCACACGTATTTATGTCTAAGAAAATACAGTTCTGCAAGCTTTCATTTTCATAGAATCGCTTTTAAATTATGGAAAACCTAACACTTCTACTTAGGTCCTCCTTTAAAGGCAGGAATCACGTGTAGAGTTGAACTGCTTAATACGGCGTTTTCCTTCCAGAACAAAGAGGATGTTCTGTATTTCTGAGATTTCAGTCAGAAAGCAATAGAAGAATACTCAGAATGTGAAAAACTGCAGCAGAAATTTGTTTCAGAAAATAAAAGGCTCTTCCCATTCTTACAAAGCTCACAATCCAATGAGGAATACAAGATGTAACCATTTGGCAATATTTAAAATATGAATTTGAGATAGCAGATGGATGAAAGAAGCGATGGTTAATCGTCAATTGGGAAATGTCTTGGGATAACTTTTAATACAAAAATCACTTACATATTCTGATTCTATTTTATGGACTGTAATTATAAATATCAATTAATTTAATTTTTATCTACACTGGGAAAAAGAAAGGTCAGATGAGCCCCTGTCATATTTGTATTGTAGGATCAGTCTATGAGTACAATCTCAGTGGCAGTCTTCATAGGGAAGAGCTTCACTTGCGGAATAGTTCTGTTACTGAGAGGGTTAGCACTGAATGCTGACTGTGCTGACATAAGCTAGATCTATACAGTTCTGATTTTAACATTCAAATACAGCATTTCTCCCTTATCTTCAGTGGATGCCTGAAACCACTGATCTAGTACCAAGCCCTATAGTGACATTATGGTTTTTCAATCTAATAGCCTAGATATTAAGTGACCAGCAGGCCAGTAGTAAATATAGTGTGAGGACTCTGGACAAAAGGAGGACTCACATCTTAGCAGGACAGAGTAAGATGATGTGAGATTTCTTTAATCATGCTACTCAGAACTGTATACAACTTAAAACTTATCAATTCTTTATTTCTGGTATTTCCCATTTAACATTTTTGAGCAGAGGTTGACCATGGGTAACAGATACTATAGAAAATGAAACCAAGCCATGGATACGAGGCAGCTATTGTAATCTCTTTTGACAAAAGTAATCATGATGTTTGTACAGAATGTTGTCAGGCCTGTTCATATTCTCCTTCTACACCAAGCACATTTGTGATAAATCCTATATAAGATGATTTATTCAGATTTTGAAAATTACATGTAGGAAAATGAAAGAACTCAGTGAAGTATAACAGCTGGGACAGTGAACTGCCCACAGTATGAAATCTGGATACAGCACAAAAACCAAAGAGTGTTTCAATGGCTAATAAACAACAAATGTCCAAATGATTGCCTGTGTGGCCTCATGGAGCGAGTCCAGACTACAGACTCTCACCTAGAATAATGGAAATGAAAGCACAGTGGAAAGAGTAAAAGTGAAGAAGTTGGATAGACCATGGAGTCATCTAGGGCTCCTTCAATGTATCTGAGCCCTGAAGCAGGACCTACAAGTGGTTCTTTCATTCTTCATGGAATAATGGACTTCATTCTTGTGCATGCAGCTGATTCCTGACTTACAAAAAAAGAGAGAGTGTGAACTTCCTCAAGAATAACTGAATGGATCCTGATAAAGATGGATGCTTTTCAGAAAAGAAAAACAAATACCACAAGGCAATAGAGCAAGACTCACCAGAGATCTGAATTCAGAAGACAATAGGAGCGTTCTGCACCAGTAAGGAAGCCAAATACTTCCTAGCCAAGAATAATAAACTAAACCTGGAATTCATATGCATAAAGATTACCTGGGATCTTATCTGAAGATGTGCTTTCTTTGGCCCTGCCCTAAGAGAGTCTCATTTACAGGTGATGTTGAGGTTGGTAGTCCCCTGAGCACACCTAGAAAATAGCTGGGTCTTGGGCCCCCACAAAGAGCTTTCAAGACTCTTTACCATGTAATTCTTTATAAGCAACTAAGTTCTACTCCTCACAGACAAGTCTATTTCACTTTTGTATCCCAGAAATTATCCAAACTATTGTTTAGTTTATTATTATCTATTCAATGGTGTCTAAGTATGTATCAAATGAGTAGGACAGAAATCAACGAATTCCAAACTAAGGACTGTATTCTAAAATCTTGATAACACTCAATTTGCCTGTTGATCTATCCTCATGCTAAGATAACTCAATGTGCTATTTTTATTTTTTGAAACCGTTCTCTTGGCTCAGTGACAGGCAGTGCATGAAGCACACAGATGGTGATCAGAACCATCCCTGTCTGTACATCATGCGTGACAGTTTCAGTAGCATTCTCATGTCCATCACGTAAATAAAGAAGATTAAAAGATTGTCTCTACATTCAAGGAGACTACAATTGGTGGTAACACATTAACACAGAAACGTACAAGAAAAACATAGTGCATAATTGGAAGCCAAATTGTATGCTTTCAAACTGCAGATAACTGAGTTTTTCAGAGGGGAAGGGGTATCGGTGGGGCCTGGAATCATTAAGGAGAGCTTTGTAGAGAAGGTAGGACTTCCTTCCAGGAAAGATTTGATTTAGATACTTACAGGAAAGAAATAGAAGAGAACAAGGATGAGTAAGGACAGGAGACACAAATAAACCTTAGAGCAAGGCTTGGAATCCTAAGGCTATGTGTCCCAAGTAAATCCAATTCATCAGGGAGGCAGCTGATATATAGAAACATACAGGAAGGAAGGGACCTGTGTGCACTTATATTTGCTGAGGAAATATTCACCCATGCACAAGAATATAAAGTAGAAATGTACATAAATCAGTTGTGTTTATTTTCTAAACTTCATGAATTTTGTTTGTAGAAAATACAGTATGCTATTTCTCTTGTGTTACAATTCTAAAGTCTTCTTATAGTGCTAATTTTCCAAGTGAAAAATAGATGTGCATATACACCTTATTTCTGTATTATATTGTCATCACATATTTAAAAATATTTATATATGCATATGTTATCAGGAGTCCCTAACAACTCTGGCTTCACCCAGTTATGCTAACTAACAGTAGAGATCAGAGCTAGCTCAGGGACCTCGGCCCTTTGTAAACCTAAGCTTCAGCATTAAACACAAAATTGAAAACCACATTAGTGATTAGCTTCAGGTTACTGTGGCAACACTGTTGACGTGCATGTTGCTTATTATGTGCCTTGGAATGTTCTGGCTGCCTCTATCAGTTTTAGAAAGTTGTGTGCTGACTTATTTCACCACTTGGGTACTAACCATTGTGTCCTGTGGAACACACTCTTCTGTAAGAAGTACAGTGTTATGTGTTCAACTGTGGGAAACAGTGTGTGTGTGTGTTCCAGTAGTGTATGGTGAGCAATAAAGCACCAAACTGAAAGATCTGGCTCTTTACTTTTCTTTTTCTCACAAATGATTCATTTCTGGTGTCATTTGACCTTACATCACTTGCCCAATGGACATAAATGTAATATGTCCATGCCATGCAATCCACAAAACTTTCCACTCAGCTGATGTACTTGTTTAAAAAGGTGAGATAACATAGAAGACTCTATACCCCAAACCCCAGAGGTTGCCTCCCCTTGCTGTGTCTGGTGCTGTCTCTCCTCTTCGGTGCTGATTTAAGCACAGCTGTGGCAGGCTATTCCATACACATTGTCACTCTCCCAGCTGCAGCAAACCAAAGTAACAGAGCTCTCCAAAACTGGAAAGTCCCTCAGCATGGGCACCGGGAACCACTAATTTCAAGGCAGTTAATGCCCTTGGACACAACACTCAAACGGTAGTGGAAAAACCAATGGCTTTATGCTCCAGCCTTTTATCTTCTGGTGGAACATTTCTGAGGCATATTCAGAAAAATCCTTCAAGGGGTCCTTGGAATGATTAAGCCCCCATTCTCCATATTTGGAAACCAACCCCCAAACACACTCTATTAACTTTTCTTCCTTCCTTGTCCCACTGTTTAAACTTCCTCACTTCTGTCTCCTCAATAACTTCTGAAATGTTCCCAAATCCTCGTTTCAGGCTCGGCTTTGGGGTACCATCAATGCCAATTTTTTTTTAAGTGATGTCTTTTAAGTGTTGGATCAAAAATATCATCTTGAAAATTAAAAATTCAGAAAGTGACACTGAGGATAGATCTCATTGCCCCCTTGCTACTGTACTTCATCAGGATGGGGTTACATCCTGATAAACCCTTCTAAGTTGAAAATATCACAAACTGAAAACGCATTTAGTACACCTAACCTACTGAACATCATTGCTTAGCCTAGTCTACCTTAAACACACTCAGAACGCTTATATTAACCTAAAGTTGGGCAAAATTATCTAACATAAAAACCTATTTTACAATAAAATGTTGAATATCTTATTTATTAATTTATTGAATACTGTACTGAAATATGATTTCTCCTGAATGCATGTTGCTTTCACACCATGGTAAATTTGAAAAATCATGTATTACAACTTGAACCATTGAGTCAGGGACCATCTATATTTCCAATTAGAAATGGCCTTCAAAGATCTTAAAGAGCTGATGTTGCATATATGTGTCAGTTATCCCACTTTTAATGTATCACTGATTTTATGAATCACAAGAAGTTCTTTCTCTATATTTGAACCATAGAGGATCTTGTCATTTCAATTCAACTTTATTCTCATTATCTCCTATGTAATTTATAAGTACAGGTAGTGGGTGGTTAGAATGTAATCATTGCATCTGTATAATGAAGATAGAAACATCTAATTCATGAGTGAACTATGAGAATTAAATGTAATTTAATTTAAAATTTTCTTTTTATCTGACATTATCAAAATTTACATGTTGAAATCGAGTCTTATGACTATATGGCCCATGGTATGGGCATGACATTTCTTAACAATTACTAATTGGACTCCAGAAAGAAAATACCAACTATATCAAATGCAAATATTCATTGAGAAATGCTAGGTACCAGGTCCTTTTTTGGTGATGGGGTAAGATGGTAAGAATTGTCCCCAAGAATCTTACAATCTAGTTGATAAAACCAAATACAAACATTTTATATTTAGGTAACAGTACAAGATTTAACTATCAGTCCAAGATGCCAAGAGAAAGAAAAAGAAAGTGCACTAACAACTTGGTTATTAACACGTATGATAGTCACAAAAGTTCCAAAAAGAGCATAGTCAATCCAGACAAAGCTAGGGTCTTTTTCATCACTTGCTATAACCAAGTACCATGGAAGAGTGGTTTGTAAATAACAGAAATGTATTCCTTACAGTTCTTGTGGCTGGTGCCTCAGAGATCCAGGCCCTGGCAGTTTTGGTGTATAGTGAAGGCTGCTTTCTGGTCCATGGATGGAACTTTCCAGCTGTGTTCTCATGCATTGGGCGAGCCATCTGAGCTCCCTTGAGCCTATTGTACAAGAACGCTAGTCCCATTCATAAAAGCTCCCCCTTCAGGATTTAATCACCTCCCAAAGGCCCCACATCACCATCATGTTGGTGATTAGATTCCAATGTCTAAGTTTTGGTGGGATGCAAACATTCAGATCACAGCACCTAACAGGGGAAGACTTTGAGAAACAGTGGGACCTGAGCTGAAAGTTAAATGGTGGCACAAATAAGAAAGGGCACAGAAGTTACAGGGTGGAGTTGATAGTAGGCCTTCAAAAAATGTCTGAGCAGAAGTAATGAGAAGAGAGGATGAAGATGGTGTGGAGACACAGGAATGAGACAGAAACTACGAAAATTAACTTGTTCAAAATAGAATGTCACGCGTGCAGTAACAGTCAGGTAGTGGTCATTAGAGAGGGAATAAATTCTCCTGGCCCCTGTCTTACCTTCCAATTAAGGAACTTTCTTCCTGAAAATATAAGGCATGATAAATAATAACAATATTTCACTTAATTATTTTTCTAGTAAAGAATAATAGTAGTACTATTTTTGCAACTTTTCTGTGAATCTAAAATTATTCCAAAAGAATATGTTTACTAAAAACATAACAAATGCTGGTAATGGAAGTCCAAAAGTAAATCAATTTGACCTAGAATATTTCTCCTACAAGCGTCAAAATTATTTTGGCACTGAGGCATTTTTTAAATTCATCAAATGGCAAAATTATGTAAATTCTCTTTTCCAAATGAATAACAATGTTCATAATTTTCAAACCATATTTCAAGTGCAGCAAGGTGTTTTGGGCAAAGATCTTTTTGAATGGCTCTTACTTAAGTCAGTTTCATATATTATTATGTAGCAGCAAAGCTGGAAAAGTCCATCTCAACTCCAAGTACACATGCACAAGATTTTCATAAGTGTAAAACAATGGGAGGTGCAGAGGAAACACAGACTTCTTTCTTTCTTCACTTCGTGCACACATTTACTCATTAACTAAAATATCACACGTATCCACTAGATGACTTTGTCACTTTCATGCCTGATAAAATCAACACAAGTAGGCGCAGAGGAGTTTCTAATGACTGGCTTTGCAAGTTATTCTCAGAGAAACTCCAACATTGATGATTAAATGAGGTCTCAACTTTTGCCTCACACTCCAGACCTTAAATGCTTCATGCCCTTGGCTATTATGGCAGGTGGCATGACTGTGGTAACTTCTAAGTGTTAAGGATGACCGACTCTTGGGCTGAATAAAACACTGAAAAGCAGCTAACGACAGCAACAATTCAAATCGTCGTTTGTTGGCTTCTAAGTCCTATTTGTTATGGTTGAACAGAGATATATAGAAATATCTTGAGATAACAGGTTGATAAACAGAGGAAAAACAAGAAAAAAAGATTTTAAGAGGATCATTGAAAATCTTCCAAATAGCATATTCTTTGTTGACTTTACTGGGGAAAAAGTTCTTTCATAGTTTAAAATTAAATATTTTATACAAATGCCATTATTTTATTTACATTTGGTCATTTTCCTTTTTCTTCTTCCCCCTTTTTTTTTTTTTTTTTGCAACAGAGTCTCACTATGTCACCCTCAGCAGAGTGCCATGGCATCACAGCTCATAGCAACCTGAAACTCTTAGACTTAAGCCATTCTCTTGCCTCAGCCTCCCAAGTAGCTGGGACTACAGGCACCTGCCACACGCCCAGTTATTTTTTGTTGTTGCAATTGTCATTGCTGTTTAGCTGGCCGGGGCTGGGTTTGAACCCACCAGCCTCAGTATATGTGGCTAGCACCCTACCTACTGAGCTACAGGCACTGCCCCACAATTGGTCATTTTCTATGAAAGGTATGCAATTGGTCACCAGAAGGATCTGAGACAAGTTAAAGAATTTGTTTCTTGGTTTGGAACATCAAACACATTCTTCTTAATGCCAGGAAATGAAGGCTATGGTAACACTGATTAGTATAACCAAATGGTGAGCTGCAATTTGGGCATATGGAGAGGTTGCTGAGTTAGCCATCAGCTATCAATCAGCAGGCTATGCCTCATACTGCCCGTCCTTGTGCTGAGCAGAAATGGCAATGCAGATAGTTAGTTTGAATTGCTGCCCTTTAATTTCCTTTGTCAGTTATGTACGTTTGAGATTTTTATGAAAATTAATAGTGCTGGGGCAACTGAATGACACCAAGAAGATCTAGAGGGATTGGGACCCAACACCCAAATTTCTACTTGCATGAACTTCCTGAGAAGAAAGGTGGAGTGAGGGTTCATCTCTCTACGGAAGCAGAGAGAGGGTCATGTCCAAGAGAAAAAATGGTGCCACATAATAAGCTGAAGGCAACCAATTGGTAGTGAGATGGAGACCATTTATGATCCCAGGGGATCCCCCAAGACTGAAAAGTGTCTTTGCTTAGCACAAGTGACTCTACATTCTGATATGGTACACTGGTAAGCATGTCTCCTGGTTTTATGTACTGTGTCTAGAGCTGGAAGCTCCCAGCCGTCTTCTTCCTCTCCTCAGCCTTGAGTTTCACGCTCCTCTTCCCAATATCTCAATCACCTCCTCATGTCCAGTGCACACAACTCAAGGACATGAAACTCAAAGATGTGGGTGAGGATGTTTGTTCCAAATGTTTCCCAGTAATAAGAATTACTGATTATTTACTAATTTTCTCTCCTCAGCCTAAGTCAAAGTGTTCGTGCTCTGAAACCTCTGGGACAAGCTGGTACATTAAAGTATCCCAGAATCTAAGCGCCTATTTGAAACTACTGCCTCACGGCACCTTAGTCATCCTTCTCACTATCTTTCTCTTTCTCTCTTTCTACCTCCTTCTCTATCTTTTCTTCTCTTTCTCACCATTGTTTCTCCTCCTGGTATTCCCAGCGCTTTATTAAGGGCATGGTACTAAAACTTCAAGGAGGAGTAAAGGGGCTTATCAATAAAGCCTTTGCTTAGCCCAATTATGGAGTATTTTCCTGATTTCAGAATATTTCCCAGAAAAGATCTTAAATGCTTATTCACTTTACTATGGTTTTGACCAAAAGAAAGGCAATATAAGTCAAAAATTAAGTATACAATTTTCAACATCAAACACGCATAAACATAAAGTTATACCTTTTTTCTGGTACTATACATGGAAGAAAAGAACCTTATTCAATTAAAGACCAACAACATATTTAAGAAGGATAGATGGATGGATGGATAAATATGCAGAGAGAGAAAGATCAACCCAACCAGACATATAAGCTGATATTTCCATATTTAAGTTGCTAAAAGGTAACTCGATTTTAAAAAATGCTTTTAGGGTTACTCTTGGTACATTTCTTCCTATTACTGTTACCACTATAAGTTCACTTTCTAGAAATTTCTTTCAAAATTGCCATATGTTGCCCTTCCTACATCACTCAGACTTTACTCTCACCCCTCTGTTAAATAAGACAACTAATTCATTCCCCACACTATTCTCTGCCAAGAAGGATATCTGTTTATATCACCCCGGGGAGGATCCCACATTCTGCAAGCTTCCATTTCTGAAACCACACAAAACAAATAGAAAAGTTTTATCTCATCAGATTTTAGAAAAAGTCATCAGATGTAAATGTGCTGAAGTAATGGAAATGCAGCAAAAAGGGTGATCTCTGCCAAAAGATGGCACTGACTCAAGTGTCCTAAGGCAATGGATAATGCTTCTACTTTCCAGTGAATTGAAGTCTGAGCTTCCAGATATGTATTTGTACTGTCTGAAATAGATGCAAATGCAGTTGAGAGTCCCCTGGACTTCACCAGACTATGGACACAAATTAAATCACATCAAGGTTAATGTGCAATTTTACTGGCTAGTCAACATCTCAGCCTAACCAGAGCACCTCAGCTTCCCCTTGAGTTATTCCTTACAGTTCTGGGAATGTGTCACATTGCTCGGGACTTATCTTGTTCTTCAACCTCAGTCTCCTCTCTCAGTGATGCAAAACCACCAAAGGTTATCACTTACTATCTGCCATGACTTGTGTTTCCCACCATGATAATTCAGCTTTGCCCACAGAACCATCTCTTCTGACTTTGAAAGGTGCAAATCTTTTAACAGTTGCCAAGAAAAACTGCTCTTGTGTTCCTGCTGCACAGAAAAATGGCCCCTTTTTCCTACTTCATATCATCTTGTGTTCCTGCTGCATGGAAAAATGGCTTCTTTTTCCTACTTCATATCATCTTGTGTTCCTGCTGCATGGAAAAATGGCCCATTTTTTCTACTTCATATCATCTGTGTCATAGCTCTGGTTCTCTGTGCCACTGCTTATGCACTGTGTGCAGCAATGATTCCCATAAAAACAGGCTCTCTGCTTCCACCTGCAAATGCTATCTGCTAGAAGGTCAGATCCAATCAAATCTATCCTGTCCTTTGCCTTCTTCAGCTCTGCTTTCAGACATTCAATCACAAAACTTTCACTTTTAGCATATCTTTCTCCTTCAATATGAGTCAATGCTTGAAGGTGAATAATGGCAGGCACTGGCCCACCAGCAACAACAGGCTGAATCCCAGTACAGCTTCAGTGAAAATCGCTGTTGCATTGAAAACAGACTGTTTGCAGCACAAAGCAGGCATGCTAGTTTCCTTCTTTTTGGGGGGTCTCTAAAAAAGAACAAATGTTAAAGCAAAGAAAAACTCAAGGTATCCCTAGCGTACTTCAGACCTGAGTTCAACCCTACCCAAACAAGAAGAACTTATACCAACTTCAGGCATCCTCACATAGGGCTTCAGAATGTATCTCCCTGGGCGACAGCCTTGAGCATTCAGATGGCATGAGTGAGGGGCAGAGCCAGAACAAAACATATTTGGCTGTCATTAGACTATAAATGCCTTTTTAAAAATCTGCTTAGTTTGAGCAACTGACATCTGATAAAGGTCAAGTGGAATCAAACAGGGAGATTTAGCTGTTAAGATCCTAAAAACAAAGTTATGTGGTGATATTTATTCTGCTTCCCACCTGTCCTTGTAAAATCCTATAGACTGGACTGAGATGACAAAGCATTCTGCCCAACAAACAACAGACCTACTGTTTTTCCAGTGCACTTGGAGGGAAGCCACCAAGTCCACACGCCACTTTCCCCAGCTGTTAACAATGGATTCACAAAATTCAATTTTATGGTAAAAGGCTAGAGCATTTCTCTATGTCTTAGAGACCAAGACATTATTCATTCCCCCTGTTCACGGCGATCTCAAGAGAGAGTGAGGTCTAAATCTTCACCTACAGGTAAATTTAAAAAGAAAAAGTAAAAAACTTTCATTAGCAGATGAAGAGTCCTAATCAGAAGCTTAATCTTGATTTGTGCATGTAAATTACAAAGCAGCGGCTCAGCCAGGAACCCATGAACCCAGTAAGATCAGAGTCAAATAAATGGAATCCTGGAAACTGATTTCCCTCTCTGTGTATTGCCTCTCCTGGAGAAAGTTCCCCAGCAATTAAAGGTGTTAAATTCATGCAGAGTGCCTGTTACGCAGAGGGAACCGCACACAGAAAATTGAGAGACACATTGCCGCATCAAGTGTTGTAATTAAGAAAATTGTCTTTATGCTTTTCTGTGAATATGAATCACTGAATAAATGACTGAGCAGCACAGCCTCTTCATTACCAAGGCAGGCGGAGGCAGGAAGAGGCACCTGGGTTTTCAGGAGCTCTGAGAGGGTTAGAAGGAGGAAGAAGGTCTGAAAGCCAATTGATCTCAGTAAAATGTAGGAGCCTGGATGATTGAAAATAAATACAAATAAATGAAATGCACAGCTCAGCTGCAGTTGCTGAAACATTAGCCTAACTCGAAGAGGAAATAAACTCCATGGCTGGAAGGCACCTGGGAAAAGCATGGGATCTAAGCTGGAGACAGTTTTCCTTAAGTTGTCATGGACTATCTGAATGCAACACTGCTTTTTCTCGGGGGGAGGGGGTAGAGACAGAATCTCACTCTATTGCTCTGTTGCCTAGGCTGGAGTGTGCAGTCGTGTCATGATAGTTCACTGTAGCCTCCAACTCCTGGGCTCAAACTATCCTGCCTCAGCCTCCCAAAGTATTGGGATTACAGTTGTGAGCCACTGCGTCTGGCCTCAGCACTACCCTCTTAATTCTGCCCTTACTGAGAACAGTTAAAAACTCATGTATGATCACCTCTTTGTACTTCACCAGAGAGTAGAGCTGGTGTGAACTGAGCTGTCAAATCTGAAAGGCTGAGAAAGAAAACAGAGAGGCTGGGGCTAGGCTCTCAGAAGGACCCTAGTGCCTAGTAAGCAGAAATGGAATAAAGCCTGGGTAAGGGTCACCTTTGGAAAACAATGAGTAGACAACCACAGACTGAGAAGATTTGGGAGGCAAATGGAATCTAACATACTCGGGGCATGAACAGATAGGGAAGAGGAATTAGGGTCTATTACTCGAGCATTGTTGGCACTGAAAAGAAACGGCTACATGGCTCCAGCTCTCAAGTCTCTGGTAAACTTAGTGATATATTCCAAACCAGCCCCCAAATTCATTTTTCAGTGTAGTTCTGGATTTCCGTGAGTTCAGTCTTTCCGTATAAAGAAGTCTTTTGAGATGCTACTAAGGAACATTAAAACCTAACACATCTAGTTTTCATTGTGAGGAAATATTTTTCAGAGAGAAAAATTATAATAGAAACAATCTAAAATTTAAAATTAGAAGATGGATTCAGTAAATTATGTTATTCCTTTAAATGGAATACCAAAGAGCTGTTAAAAATTATGTAGTGGTAGTAGTATATAAAATATAAAACTAACATTTATGTAATGAGCTGACTTTACAAATATGTATGTATGTAATTTGAATATGTATTTTTTTTTATTGTTTCAGGTTCATTGAGAGTACAAAGAATTAGGTTATACTGATTGCATTTGTTAGGTAAAGTCCCTCTTATAATTGCGTCCTGCTCTCAAGAGGTGTGCCATACACTGTGACCCCTCTTCCTTCCCCCCCCCATTCACCCACCTCCCACCTTGAATTGATTTGACTTTTTATCTTATATGAGTATGTGTTAGATCATCTACTGGCTTCATACTAGAATTGAGTACATTGAACTCTTGCTTCTCCATTCTTGTGTTACTTTATTAAGAAGAAGTATTCTAACTTAATACAAGTTAATACAAAAGATGTAAAGTCTCCATTTTTGATGTCTGAATAGTATTTCATGGTATACATATACCACAGCTTGTTAATCTCTTCCTGGGTTAGTGGTCATTTAGGTTGTTTCCACATTTGGCCAATTGTAAACTGAGCTTGATAAACAGTCTAGTGCAAATAACCTTATGAAAAAATGACTTTTTATCTTCTGGGTAGGTGCCTAGTAATAGGATAGCAGGATCAAATGGACATCCAATATGAGTTATTTGAGGATTCTCCAGGCTTGAACATGTATTGTTCTATGTAAATTACTTACACTCTTTCTTTATCAAGCAAAGAATCACTTGAGTAGCCCTCCTGGTTGGTCCCATGTGCGGAATACCCTGAGGTTGGTGTAGACCAAAACCTTTTGTAACTTGAGCAGGACATGATCTCAGAAGAGTCACTTGGGAACCCACAGGATTTCAAGAGACAAGGAAGCACAGCCCCAATGCTACTGCCTCAAAGAAGAATTTCGGAAGAACTGGTGGAGCTTTCTTGGCTTCATTACCAAGAAATAGCAATGAAGCATTTAAAATAAATTTATGTTGGCAGGGCGCCATGGCTCACACCTGTAATCTTAGCACTCTGGGTGGATGGCTTGAACTTAGGAGTTCAAGACCAGTGTGAGCGAGAGCAAGACCCTGTCTCTAGTAAAAATAGAAAAACTATCCTGGTGTAGTGGCAGGCACCTGTAGTCCCAGCTACTCGAGAAGCTGAGGCAAGAGGATTGCTTGAGCCCAAGAGTTTGAGGTTGTTTGAGCTATGCTGCCACAGCACTCTACCAAGTATGACAGAGGATCTCAAAATAATAATAATAATAAAATAAATTTATCTTGGCAAAAAGCATAGTGGTCTAAGCTTTTGGCCCAGTCTAAAGACCAGAACCTAAAAGTTTGTGTGAAAGGGCTGGTTTTAACATGGCATGCAGCTGATTTTGGAAATTCCTCTGGATCCAGCCCCTTGGGACACAGTGGTTGTCCACTCAGGGACATTGACTTAGCTAAGAGAATAGTTCTTAGGAATCCAAGTGTGGAATTTAGAGGAAGCAAAATAGGGAAGACGTGCATCCCATCTGCTGCTTCAGTTTAGGACCAGCCAGCTCCAGCACCTGCAGCAAGGGAGCCAGTTCTGAGCGACCCCATATTTACCGCCTGCTTGATTCCACCTGCACAGAGAAACCCCTCCCCCAGCACAGGTCCTGTCTTCTAAGAATTACTTAAAAAACAAAAGTCTCTTTCTAACTGAGAGCTAATTATTAATGGTAAGATTATGCACAACTCTTTTTCTTAGAAATAATGAGAGCGGAAGATTTCTATCCATGGTGCTGAGTAAGGCGTGCTTTACATCGCATCATGCCGCCTTCTCCTACGGGCTCCTCAGAAAATTAGTCATTAGTGTGCATTGTGCATAATTTATACCTAATTATTATGTAGTGTGATAATAATCACATAAATCACTAAATGAATCAGGTTGCCTTTAAGTTTTTTTTGAGTGCAACACAAAATTTTGTGTTCTCAATCTTCATAATTGGCTGTTTCTACAATATATCACTTGGTATAGTTTCCATCACAGTAATAAACTCCAGGACTCATCCCGACTTACCCAACTTCATTACGTTACATAACAAGAAGTACAACAGCCACCCAGCAGGCTGATTTGATTCAGTGGCGCTCGTCACCACACAAGGGATTTGGGTTTTTCTATTCTTTCGTTCTGCTGTCTACCGTGACTGGATTTTTCTCGGCTTTCCTCTCATTGTTATCATAAGATGGTAGCTAGCAGCAACTGGAACAGTACCGCCTCTTGTTCACAGCCAGAGGGAGAAGGGAGAAAGCCTCTATCCAAGTGTGGAATGTAAGTTTTGACTTCAAAGTGAGCCAACTAAAGTCAGAAGCCCACTCTCCCTTTAGTAACAGCTGGGCAGAGGAAGCCACGTCTTGGTTCCTCTAGGCTAATTTTTATCCACCACTGGTGCTAAAGGTTGTATCAGTTTCCTTTCAATCAGGTAGATTATGTGGTGCGGGGATGGATTCCTGAACTAAGTTAGTATTTTGGTAGAAAGAAGAAAGGAATGACAGACATCAGGTAGCCAGCCAGCAGTCCTTGGCTTAATAGTCATGTGGGAGGATTATTTTTCTGAGGAATGGATATAGGAAGGAGAGAAGCTATGGCCTGATACCACCTAGAAGTAGTGTATGGATGTAGAAAACCACAGGAGTTCCTCTATATTTTGAGCAATGGGGGAAGAGTAACTTTCTACTAGTCTAAAAATATTTCTGTCACCAGTAATGCAGGTAGCATGAAAAAGAAAAGTGGTTATGGGCCGAGTTCACGAAATTGATGCCAGTAGGGCTGGGCCAGAAGTTATGCTCCCTCCTGCTAAATTCAAAATACCCCCACTGCACTCATACCCAGAGTTCATCCCTTAAGCTTTTCTTTCATTGTGTGTGAACTTACAATAAAGCTTTTATGTCCCTCCCTTATGAAAACCAATTGCTGGTGACTCTACCTTATCACGGCTGGACCCATACGAACCCAAATCCCCTGTGGGTATACAGCCTCCATTTCCATCTGAGATCTCACTATGTTAGCAGCTTCCAACATTAAAAACAGTCAAATCTGAATGCTTGAATAGTCTGCATATGTCCAACTCTAAGCTGCACTCTGCGGAGAATTGAGTAGTAAATGATAATACAAGCAAAAATCCATTTCACTGAATGGAAGAATTAATGTCATCTCATTAAAGCATACTTTGTTGAATTCCAAAGGCCATATTTCTATAAGATTGTGTGATCTAAGGCAATGATCTGAGTTTTAAAATTCTTCAGTTATCGGCTGTCTACAGTGTTAGCTTCTAAGGAGTAGTTTGGATTACACATCCTTTATCCTCTGATTCACAGATTGATGCCTATTGGGTTCAGTGAATTGCGTGATGTTCTAGGCCCTGTGCTAGGTTGAGGCCATGTGATTCTTAATTGTGAATGGACATGTTCACATGTAACTCTCCCAGGTTGCTCAGCTAACAATGAAAACTCACTAAATTTCAGCTAACAAAGAAATAATCTTTTTAACATAGAGATCTGCAAAGTCCTTTGGAAACACAGAGACTAAGTAGTAAATTCATCTTAAAGGTGTTAGGGCAGTCTTTTCAGAGGAAGAAAAATTTAAGAAATGGTTTTTAAATGGGTAAAATCTTGAGAGAAAAGAACCCGAAAGTGTATTTTCAGGAAAAGGGAATCTGCTATGAGGGGAGATTCAGACACTAGTCTTTTATTAATGTGTTACAATATCTTGCACTAATAAGCAACAACTATAAAACCTTAAATATTTGTGGGATCATTGATTAATTATTCAGAAGATAAAAACAGGTAATGGCGGCTCAATGCCTATAGTTCAGTGGCTCAGGCGCCAGCCACATACATCGGGGCTGGGGGGTTCAAACTCAGCCTGGGCCTGCTATAAACAACAATGACAACAACAACAAAAAAATAGCCGGGCATTGTGGTGGGTGCCTGTAGTCCCAGCTACTTGGCAGGCTGAGGCAAGAGAATTGCTTAAGCCTAGGAATTTGAGGTTGCTGTGAGCTGTGATGCCACAGCACTCTACCCAGGACAACATAGTGAGACTTTGTCTCAAAAAAAAAAAAAAATACATAAAGGTCAGACTTATTGACTCCTAGACATGGTAAAAAAAAATCTGTGAATGACATTTTGAGGCCATTTCAAAAAATTTGAATAGGGACTCTGGAGCTGGTGATAGTACTGTAACTATGTTAAATTTTCTGGTTTTGACAAATGTATTATGATCATTAAAGACAATGTCTCTATTCTTAGGAAATTCACCATGCAGTATTTATTTTTTTTCAAGTTTTTTTTTTTTTATTAAATCATAGCTGCGTACATTAATACTGTCATGGGTTACAGTGTGCTGTTTTTATATACAATTTGAAATATTTTCATCAAACTGGTTAACATAGCCTTCATGTCACTTTCTTAGTTATTGTGTCAAGACATTTATATTTTACATTTAGAAAAATTCACATGTACCCTTCTAAGATGAACCATAGACGTGATCCCACCAATCACCCTCCTCTACCCATCCTCCACCTTCCCCTCCCCTCCCACAATGCAGTATTTAGAGGTAAAGGGGCATGATGTCACCAACTTACTTTCAAATAGAGATACGTGTGTATATAGTAGACACACATATATATATGTGTGTGTGTGTGTGTGTGTGTGTGTATATGAATGAAAATACAGGAGTTCCTTGTTCTTGTCTTGCAATTTTACTCTACATTTTAAATGTCTTTTTTAAGAAGCAGAAAAGGGGAAACCACACCATCCAATGAGCCATTAATTTATTTGCCATACACACCTGAAGGCAAAGGACCATGCAAGTCACTCCAAGAGAATTTCCAGGGAAGATGAAAGAATACACCCAAGAAGGGCAGATATGCCTCTGATTCCCACTCCCATCATAGTGTGACAATAGCTGCCCACCTCAGCACTGCTAATGCTAATCCTGCCTGCCCTGAAAAAATTGAAATGACTCAATTCTTGATATGACCTAATTTGTACTATATAAATTATTACTTAATTTGGTCTGAAGTTTTTTAAGAACAGCACAGCAAGCATCCTTCCTTGAATACTCCCTCCCCAGATTCTAGGTATTTTGCTAAGTCTTATCACTATGCACTGCCTAATAATCTTCTGGCTGAAGATGAACCACGTATACAACATAGGTCCTATAACATTGTAATGCCATATTTTCACAGTGCCTTTTCTTTATATATACATGCATATATATGCCTATATGTATTTATCTAAATATATATTATATATATATACATATATATATATATATATATAACATATATATATTTAGAAACACAAAGACCATAAACTATTCTGTCACTTGGCAGGATAAACTACTCAGATTTTTCACTCACGACAGACTTCAAACTTTCAGTTTCAACTGTAAAATGAAGATATTAATTCCTGTTCTCCTTATCTTAAAGAATTGTGGGGAAAACAAATAGTAAGGACATGTATAGAGGTTTCTGCAAACTCTAAAACTGAATTCTATAATGTAATCGTTATGTCAGAATGAAAGCTAGGCAACCATGAGGTTTAACCCTTCCTGTTTTCTCCTCTGATTTCTTCTTAGGGCTCCAACTGGGGTGGATTTTAAGGTACCTTGATTCCTACTATTAACTTTCTTATGAAGTACTCTTTACATGTGACGAAATGAATGCTGAACTTTTTCTGTCTGCAGCACTACATATAGTGCAGATAAATTACTGAATAAATATTTTAAAGCGAGCTAGCGTGACAAATAACACTTCAAAAAACGAACAAAAAATGTTTGACTTTCTCAAGCACATACTGAGTTGAGTCATACTTGGTTTCAGAGATCACTAATAAAAAAATGCATCTTACATTGATCTATTTAATTAAGTATGGCTTGGTCTGCATCATAAATCTTATAACTCTCATCTCAAGGTAAAAATTTTTTAAGATGAAAACAAATCCTAGAATAAAAGAGCTTTTTTCTTTTTCTAAAGAATTTTTATTTTTAAATTAAATGAGTAAGTAAACAATCTTATGGAAACACAATTAAGTAGAAAATAAAGTAGAAAAATACCAAGTAAAAAAATGCAACTACTGCTTAATAGTCTTTCCTCTTAATCCAACCCCAAAGACAATCACTATTAATTAACAGTTTGATGTGTATTTTTACCATCTTTTCTTTATTTTCAGAGAGATGTGAATAAATATATAGCTTGAGGGTTTTTTTTTCCTTAAAGAATGTTGCATTAAACACAGAAATATGCATCTTGATTTCCCTCATTTAAGTTAATTGTATAGGATGTGCAAAGCCCATACTTGAAGATATTTTTCATGCTACTTTGGAAATCAAATTTTAAAAAGTCCTTTCAGAAGAGAGCTATACATGACTCAGGCTGGAGAATACTGATCTAGGGCATACTATTCTGTTGTATGGATGGACCATGATTTACCTACATTCATCTATTGGTGACAGCTGGGTGGTTCTAGCATTTTACTGTCACAAACAATACTTCAATAAGCATCATCGCAAAGACTGTTTTCACACATCTTCCAGCAATCCTACAGCATATATTCCTTCAAAAGGAAATTGCTGCTTCAAAAAGGCATGTGCATTTTTCATTTTAGTATATAGTGTTAAACTGACCTCCAGAAATGTTATACCTATTCACGCTCTAACCAAGAATGCATGATTCCTCTATACTTCCACTCACACTGAATATTATTAATCTTCTGCAGCATTCTCAACCTGCAGGAAGTGTATTAAAGGGCTGTGGCATTAGGAGAATTGAGAACCACTGTTGGTCTTTCTCAAAGTAATCAACATTTTAGATTGTGGTTTCCTTGTCACTTATGGAACTCAGCATGTAAGTATTCTGTTTCCTCGCACTTGTATTCTTTTTTTCTGTAAGTTACCTTTTATGGGTTTTGGAATTTTTTAACTACCTGCATTTTCTCACAGCTTTATAGGAGCTTTTTGTATATTTTATCCTCCATATATGGTAGCAAATATTTTTTCCCATTTGATAAGTTTACCTTTTTCTGTGCTTTATGGCTTTAGTCCCCACGCCCTGCCAGTGGATAGGTATCAGTCCATGGCCTGTTAAGAACCAGGCCACACTTAGTGCAGAGCAATCAGTGAAATTTCATCCATATTTACAGCTTCTCTCCACCACTCACATCACCACCTAAGCTCCACCTCCAATCAGACAAGTGGCGGCATTAGATTCTCCTAGCAGCGCAAATCCTACTGCAAAGTGCGCCTGCGCGGGATCCAGGTTACGCTCCTTAAGAGAATCCAACACCTGGTGATCTGATGGGAAGATCTAAGGCACTTGAATCATCCTGAAACCCTCCCCTCTTCCCTCCAGTCCATAGAAAAATTATTTTCCATAAAACCCATTCCTGGTCCTGAAATGGTTGGGGACACCTATTTTACAGTATCTTTTATTATACAAAAGAAGTTTAATAATTTAGCTTTAAAAGATTTTTTCTAATCTTGTCCTTATAATTTATATGTTTTACTTATTGCTTGGGAAAGTCTTGCCCATATCTAGGTAGTAAAAATATTCCTGTATGTTTTTCTCTAGTGTTATTTTTCTTTTAATTTTGGATTTTGACATATCTAGGATATGATGAGAGAAGTGAGACTTAATAACTTTTTCTAATAGAAAATCAAATATTGTAGCACATTAGTTTAATTAAATCATTTATTTCTTCAACGATCAGAAATGCCCATTTATCATACACATTATTTACACTCTTGAAACAGCCTCCCTTAGGTACAGTCCTTGGACATCAGTCTTCAGAAAATCAGGCAACCCTTCTACCACAGTTATTTGGGGACAACTCATCTTAGCTGACACTTTAATATGTAAGACTCATACATGTATGTGTGTGGATATGGAATATATAAATAGATGTAAAGATATAGACACACACACATACAGTCATGCACTGAATAATGATGTTTGCGTCCAAGATGAGGCATATATATGACATTGGTCCCATAAAATTATGATACCATATTTGTACTGTGCCTTTTAGATGTTTAGATACACACACACTTTCCATTTTTCTCAGGTGTTCTCTCAAATAGGTTTTCCAGCCCTTGTGTATTTTCTTCTTCGCCTTTGGAGATGCACATGATTCCAATTCTAGGGCTCTTTATGTAATCCTATATTTCTTGTAGGCTTTGTTTTTTCCTATTTCTCTGTTCTTTTGCTTTAACTGACTTCTTTAATTCCAAGGTGCCTTCCAGCTCTGAGAATTTTCTTCTGCCTGATCTAGCCTGTTCTTAAGGCTTTCTACTGTGTTTTATATTTTCTTGAATAAATTTTTTCATTTCCAAAAGCTCTGCATGATTTTTTATAAATATTTACATTTCTTTAGTGAATTTGTCACTCATTTGCTACAGTGTTTTTGTGTTTTCTTTGTATTGGGTTTCTATATATTCTTATTTCATTGAGTTTCCTTACAATCCATATTGAGGAAGGAAATTGCAGAAGATACAAACAACTGGAAAAATATATCATGCTTATGGATTGGTAGAATCAACACTGTCAAAGTGTCTGTACTATCAAAATGATCTACAGATGTAATGCAATCCCCATTAAAATACTGCCATTATTTTTCAGATTTGGCAAAAATAATTCTTTGCTTCATATGAAACCAGAAAAGAGCCCAAATAGCCAAAACAACCTTAAGCAAAAAGAACAAACAAGAGGTATCCCTTTACCAGACTTCAAGCTATACTATGAAGCTATAGTAACCCAAACAGTATGGTATTGGCATAGAACAAGAACACAGACCAAAGGATCAAAACAGAAAACCAGATATAAAACCATCCTCATATTGCCATCTGATCATTGACAAAGCATAAAATAACACACACTGGGAAAAAGAATCGTTTTTTAAAAAATGGTGCTGGGAAGATAGGACATGTAGAAGATAGAAACAGGATCCAATACCTCTCAACCATTCACAGAAATGAATCCACAATAGTTAACAGACTTAAACCTAAGACATAAAACTATAAGAATTCTAGAAGGAAATATTGGACAAATTCTTATATTCATCAGCATAGGCAAAGAATTTATAAAGAAGACCCCAAAGGCAATCACAGCAACAAGAAAAATTAACATATGAGACCTGATTAAATTAAAAGTCATCTACACCACCAAGGAAAAATCAATAGAGCAAACAGAAAACCTACAAAATGGGAGAAGATATTTGCATAGTATACAACTGATAAAGGGCTGATAACCAGAATCTGTAAAGAACTCAAGCAAAGGAGCAAGAAAAAAATCAACTCCATAAATAGGTGGGCAAAAGACATTAACAGAAGCTTTTCAAAAGAAAATAGACTAATGACCAATAAACTTATGGAAAAATGTTCAACATCTCTAATCATCAGGAAAATATAAACCAAAACCACAATGAGATGTCACCTAACTTCAGTGAGAATGGATTTTATCCTGGATGCATACAGAAAGGAACACTTATACCCTACTGGTGGAACTGCAAACTGGAAAAACCCCTGTGGGAAATAGTATGGAGATACCTCAAAGAACTAGAAGTAAAACTGCCATTTGATCTAGTAATCCCACTTTGAGGCACTTCCCTGAAGAAAAAAGAAATATTTTTGTCAAACATACACATGTACTTGAATATTCATCACAGCCCAATTCGCAATCACAAAAATGTGGAATCAACCCAAGTGCCTGTCAATAGGAGTAGATGGTGTATCCTGGAGGGGTATTTGCCATTTAAAAAATGGTGAACTAATAAAATACTTTTTGTAACAAGCTGGATGGAACTGGAGACCATTCTTCTATGTGTCATAAGAAAGGAAAACAAACTCCACATGTATTCACTATTAAATGGAAACTAACCAACACTTCTGTACACTGTGGTAGCAGAATTCAATGGAGAGCAAACAGGTGAAAGGAACTGGAGGGGAGGGGTAAGTTCACAGCTGGAGGGTACAATGCACACTATCTGGGTGAGAGACCCACTTGTAACTTTGGTTCAAACTGTTATAGGGGCAATTTGTATAGCCAAGACACTTGTATCCCTGTAAAATTCTGAAAATTAAAAAAGTATTTTAAAAAGGACACTATGTCTTGATACATGGACATTTCTGTCTGAATTTCCCCTAGTCTCCTAAAATTCTACTCACTGGTCACCTTCTGGTGAGTCTTCACTTTTGTTTGTTTGCTTGCTTACTTGCTATTTCAGACAAAACCCTGCTTTTTGGACACAAGCTACCTAGCCTGAAACCCTTTGGGCAGCTGCATGGATCACTGTCCACAGGGCACTGGAAAGTTGCGTCTTTCCTTCAGCGTTTCCCAGCTCCCCTTGAATTTCTCTCTCGTCTAAAGCCCGGGAGCTGATCTCTCCCCTGGCCTCCCATATTAGCTGCTGTTCATTGAGAGGTACAGACAGAACTGGGAAATCAGTTTTCAACAGGAAAAAAGACACCTTTAAAGACCTCTCACTTGTGATACATCTGGGGCCTACTCCTTCCCCATACTGAGCATAAAGTCCAAGAAAGGTAGACAGAAGTTGGAGTAATATGCCCCCAAGTCATATGTCCCCACAGTTATTATAGACCTGGGAACTAGAGAGTAATGAAAAGAAATTGGACTTCTTAAAAATATTTCAGAATATTAAGGAAGTACAGATGTTTTTAGTTACATGGATTCCTTCTATAATACATAAGTCAAGGCTATCTGTGTGCTCATCACCCACATGGTGTTAATGATACCCATTGGATAGGGTTTTGCCCCTGATTTTCTCCCCCCACCCAGCCCCTGCTTGATTTCCACTGCGTTTTACTTCCCTCTGGGAAATCTGACTTTTTAAAAACTGGCCTCTAAAGAGCAATGAGTTGAACATCAAACAAAAGGAAAGAGCAATGAGAATGTCTTTTCCTCCTGAGACGTGATTATAACAAGGTAAGATATTGCTCATACTCATTCAATCTGATTAAACAAATAGCTTTATTTATAGATTACCCAAACTTCTTAGGAAGTACTATAAATATTAAAGTGATTCAAAATCCAAAAGAAGAATAAGACAAAGACAGAATTGGATGGCCACCTGTGGGTTTAAAGGACCGCTGCAAGAGACCATGGTGTTTCTACCAGTAAAGCTTTCTGACTCTGTCCTACCTCCAAGCCTTTGTCAGGAGATTTCATTAGACTTAGTCTGGAGTTTTGTGAAGATAAAAGGGAAACATTTAGAACTGCTCTGTAATGAGCTCATCAAATGCTCGTTTATTCTTTATACACACACAAAAAATTCTCTGAGGTTGATGAGTTGGTCCTTATGTAATATATGAGATAACCCCATTCTGTTGAATGGAAGTAACTTATCCAAATTATCTAAATTCTCAGAGTTTGTCAGTAGCAAAAACAGAATTCAAATTAGACTGACATAGGCAAGCCTACTACTTTTCTGTCACATAATAATGCCACTGAGAGTCAGTCTCAGATAGGTGGTCTTCTAATTTTCAATGTAACAACAGTTCATAAAAAGAAATATGTGTGCCCGCTGAGTTTAGAGAACAGAGGTTGGGTGCCACATCATCAAATGAAAATAACATTAAAGATTTCTTTCTGATTGATTCTCTCAGGAGAATTTTAAAGATCAGAGCTCACAATAGAACAGAAACAAAAAAGCTGGTATGATGCCATAGAACGCTGGTCTGGTAGCCATGAGGGCTGAGTCCCATTCTCCTTTTTATTGTAGTCTGGGAAACCATTTGTGAAACTGTGTGTGACTTAGGTTCAAATTCTCTGTTTTCCAGAGAATGTTTTTTCTCCCAATAGTCCATTTCTAGATGCAACAGATGTTCTTTCTAAATGATTCATTACTTGAAACTTAGAGAAAGTCTTTTGGGAAGTCAGCTTCTTCACTCTCTCATGATGAGATTCAGAAAATCCAACACACATGTTTCTTCCTTTTCTTTTTATTGTTGGGAATTCACTGAGGGTACAAAGAACCAGGTTACAATGATTGCATTTGTTAGGTACAGTCCCTGTTATAATTGTGTCCAGCCCCCAAAAGGTGTGTCATGCACTGTGACCCCCCACTTCCCTACCTCCTCCCTTTTCTCTTCTCCCCCCTCCCACAACTCCCTCCCTCCTTCCCTCTCTTTGCTCTTCCCTTCCCTCATTCCCCACTGGGTACTAAGTCATCAACTGTCCTCGTGAGAATTGAGTACATAGGATTCTTTCTTCTCCATTCTTGTGATGCTTTACTAAGAATAATGTGTTTCACTTCCATCCAAGTTAATACAAGGGATGTAAAGTCTCTATCTTTTTAATGGCTGAATAGTATTCCATGGTATATATATGCTACAGCTTGTTAATCCATTCCTGGGTTGGTGGACATTTAAGCTGTTTTCACATTTTGGCAATGGTAAATTGAACTGTGATAAACAGTCTAGTACAATTGTCCTTATGATAAAAGGATTTTTTTCTGTAGGGGTAGATGTCCAATAATGGGATTGCAGGATCAGATGAGAGGTCTAGCTTGAGTTCTTTGAGAGTTCTCCATACTTCCTCCCAAAAAGGTTGTATTAGTTTGCAGTCCCACCAGCAGTGTAAAAGTGTTCCCTTCTCTCCACATCCACACCAGCATCTACAGTTTTGAGTTTTTTGATGTGGGCCATTCTCACTGGAGTTAGATGGTATTTTAGGGTGGTTTTGATTTGCATTTCTCTAATAATTAGGAACAATGAACATTTTTTCCTATGTTTGTTAGCCATTCGTCTGTCTTCTTTAGAGAAGTTCTATGCCTCTCTCTTGCCCACTGATATGTAGGATTGTTGGCTTTTTTCCTGTGGATTAATTTGAATTCTCTGTATAATACACATTTTTTTTCTTTTCTTTTTTTAATTTAGTAGACATTATTTTCTTAAAACCAGCCCTATTGAGGTATAATTAAAATATGAACAAGTTATACATATTTAATGTATATGATTTGATAAGTTTGGACATAATGCATACATCCAAAACATTTTATGTGGAGGATTTTGCCATTTCCCCAGTTTTCTCAATAGAGTGAAAGATCAGTGTGGTGTGTTGCACTCTGTCATTATTCATGCACAATACATTCTCTGGCCATTCCTAAACATTTATCTTCTGACCTATTATTCATAGAACATCCACCTGATCACTTCACCTCAAAACAAGCCTTCGTCTGTGGCTAAGACAGCTAAAATCCATACCACAATGTTTCCAACACTGAAAACATAAAAGACTATTTCCATTACAGACATCTCCTTTTTCTATAGGGTTTCCCCAGTAGTTTCCAGAGTGTATAATCTTCTTCTTTGCATCAGAAGTTCTGTTGTTAGGAATATTGTAGGCCGATTTTTCGCGTTTGCCTCCTTCACTCATTAGACATGCTGTAAGGTGGTATTAAGGCAAGGCAAGGTTGGTGAATGAATGACTAGATGGCTTCAGGAAGGTATTCAAACAAAGGATGAATTGTTGCTCAGCAGGAATTCAGTTACACAAAGGGTATCTGGACCATCTGTAAATAATAGTGATAATGATACCGGGCACAATTTCTAGATGCTGTGTGTTTGGTTACCAAACACAATAGTATACCTTTATAGTACAGAATTTTATCTCACATACGTCTTTTTAAAGTTTTGATCTTATTATGTCCATCTCACAATTTAATACTAAGATTTGGGAGATTAAAGTAATTTAACCAAGTTTGAACCTCCAGGAAGCGACAGAACCAACGTGTAGTTCGAAGGCTGAATTAAGTCATCAGAAGGTTCAGTCTGTTAACCACTGTCCTGTCTTACCTTCTAAGATCCTAGAATTGTGTGTTTGTTACCCTGTGAATATCACATTCACATTGTGTGTTCCCTAAAAAACAACTTGATTATGCTAAATAGGAAAATTTGGTAAAACTGGAAGTTATTTGGTGAATAAGGCATGAAGACCATTTCCTCTATAATCAGTTGTCCACATGAAAAAAAGTAAAATGATTTGAATTTTCCCTTTGTCCAAGCTTTGATTTTTGCTGCCATCTTGGCTTTATACCAGAACTGAGCTAGAACATATTTTATATACTTTAAAATACACAGCATCCATTTTGAAAATAGTTTCTAAACAATGTGCCAGGTATAGTATTAGGCTTGTGGTATATGTGTGAAACCTACACAGTCCGTGTAAAGAACTAATGGTTGTGAAAATATAGGACTTCTGCCAATCACTAGATGTTTAAATGTAAACAGCACAGTGTGCTTTCCTGGGCACCACCTACACTGATCATTACACATGAATCAGAGTCAGTCAGTCAAGAAACATTTGGTAAATCGCTACCATGTGCCAGAGAATGTATCAGGTGCTAGTGATACAACGGTGAGCAAATTAGATGCTGCTCTTATGTTCCTGCTGTTACAACCTAATATGTGTGTGTGAGGGAGGTGCTTTAACAAGGCACATAGTCCAACCTTTAAGGGTGATGAGGGCAAGAAGGAGAAGTTAGCCATATGGACACAGGAAGGGGAATAAGGCTCTCCAGGCAGCAGGAGAGCCCTCGGTCTACGTGTGCAAAATTCTCCAGCTAACAGAGAGCCCCATGCCATTATGTCTGCAGTATAGAGTTTGGTAGGGGAGCAGAAAGCAAAGGACCAAGCATTCCATCCATGGTAGCAATATTAGGAAGTTTAAACTCCACCCTGAGCACAATAGGCAGTATTTAACAGGTTCTAAGGGGGGGAATGGTATAATCAGATCTACTTTAACAATAACAACACAACAAAACCTCTATTTTCTAGCTGCAGACTAATGAATGAGTTAATTAGAGGGAAGTTCAACACAGGGCAGGAAGATCAGGTAGGAAATTGTTATGATAATTTAAGTGACCATTGTTCAAAGCCTAAACTAGAGTAAGAGCCATGGGCTTAGAGAGAGACACACTTCATAGATATAAATGGGATACAATCCACAGGACTGATGCTGAATTTGTTACGTGGCATGAAGAAAAGAAAGAAGTCAAGGTTGACTCCCAGGTTCGGGATGAGCTGAAGAATGGAGGAGGGTTCAATTTCACACATCCATAGGACAAACACACATGGAGTATAGGCTTTAGACCTGCACTGCTTTGGGTGCTGGGGAGGAATTGGTGAGAAAAAAGCCGTGAAGCTCCTGTCCTGCCTGCTGTGGCTTACAATCGATTCGCATGCTCCGGCACTCAAGTGGAAATCTGGTGCAGCTGCTCTCAGTGTTCTGAAGAAAAATCTGCTCAGGAGTGTCATTTCAAAGATCGTCTAACACATAGCTTGAAACTTTGCTTGAGACCAATTTAATTCAATGATCACCAATGTGGGCACTGAAAAAGGAGCCAAGGGTCAATCAAAACCTCTGCTCTCATGGAGTTTTCATTCTAGTGGGAGAAGACAGGCAGGAAACCAAGCACTATAGGCTGTGACAGGCGGCAGTAAGTGAGGGGAAATCCCAGCGTCTGAGCCCAGGAGAGAAAGCCTAGAAGTGAGAGACAGCTGAGGAGAAGCAGCCACGCCGTGTTTTTGCCCTTGAAGACAAGGTCATGATGCCTCCAGGCTCAGGCAGGTGAGCCTTGAAGTTGCTGTCAGCTTAAGAAACTTCAACCAACAGGGTGGCACCTGTGGCTCAAAGGAGTAGAGCATTGGCCCCATATACCAGAGGTGGTCGGTTCAAACCTAGCCCTTGTCAAAAACTGCAAAAAAAAAAAAAAGAAAGAAAAAGAAAAGATGGGAGGAAACTTCAACCAACAAAGGATGAACAACCATCAAAGTGATATCTCACTGTGATTTTGATTTACATTTCCCTGGTGATTAGAGATGGGCATGGTAGTTTTTTAACCTGGCACAACTTCAAGATGTGCCACTTTTTACTTTAAAAGGCACTTTTACTTGTGCCCATGAGGTTGGGGGTATATTGGTGTGTATCCTTTTTTAACTGAACATAACAATTGTTGTTTTCTTATAGATACAATTCAACCAGAATATCAAATAGAGCTATGTTTTTATTATTAGACGTTTTTCTTTTATTTGGTTGGCTGAATTTTTTTGTTTGTTTTGCTGCTTTTGAACTCTCTTAAACCCTTAAAGCATACAGCCTTTGGGTGTTCTGAAAGGATCCCTCTCATTTCTAGCAGGGGCTCCATGTTCTTAACCCTGCTATTAAGCATGTTAGAATCAACTGGGGAGATATTTTTAAATATTGGTGCCCCAGACTCCTTCTCTGCAGGTTCAAATTTAACTGGTCATAGGTAGCGCCAGAGATTTTATTCAAGCACGATTTTATTTTATTTCACTAAGTCATCTTGAAGTTGTGCCAGGTTAAAAACTACCATGCCCATCTCTAATCACCAGGAAACTGCAAATCAAAATCACAGTAAGATATCCCCTAACTCCAGCGAGAATGGCTTTTATCAAAAAGGTTCAACACAACAGATGTTGGTGTGGGTGCAAAGAGAAAGGAACACTTATACACTGCTGGTGGATCTGCAAACTAATATGATCTCTGTGGAAAGTCAGATCAAGATACCTCAAAAAACTAAAAGAAGACCCGGTATTAGATCCAGCAATCCCATACTGGGTATTTATTAAAGGAAAATAAAAGCCCTTTTATCAAAAAGACTCGTGCACTCAAATGCCAAATGCAGCATAATTCACAATTGCAAAGATGCAGAACTAACCCAAGTTAATCCTAATCCTATCAATACATGAGTGGATTAATAATATGTGGTATATGTATACAATGGCGTACTACTCAGCCATTGAAAAGAAAAATGGTGAACTAATATCTTTCATAAAAACCTGGATGGGACTGGAGACCATTCTTCCAAGTGAGATATTGCAAGAATGGAAAAACAAACACCACATGTACTCACCATTAAATGGGAACTAACTGGTCAACACTCATGTGCACATATGGTAATAAGGAGGAAAGGGTGAGGAGGGGACAGAAAAATTCACACCAAACAGGTACAGTGCACCGTGTTATCTTGGTGATGGGTGCACTGATATCTTTGACTCAAACTGCACAAAAGCAATCCATATAATCAAAACATTTGTACCTCCATAATATTATGGGGAAAAAAAAAAAGAACTACTATGCCAAGTAAACACATCGACCAGATGTCAGGCAGATAATTTCTGGCTTTTGGCTTTCTTGTTGAATTCTAATTAAGTTAGTGTTTATGTGGTTCTTTGTAAGTCTCCAGTAAAAGTTATTTATAACTTTGATCTCCCTGTGGTGCTAGCAAAATGCCAGTAATCTCTCAAATAGAGGAAAATAGGAAATTAAAATTTTAAACTATAAAATTAAAGCTATAAGTTTATGGCTTGTTTATGCCTTAAGGCAACAACATTTCTATCTCTTTTTTTCTCCTATTCTTCTAAGGCTTAAAACCTATTTATCTGCATAGTAGCAATAGTGTAGGCTCTAAACAAAGGGAACCAGAGGATCCATTCTGTTATTTCATCATCAAAAAGGAGGACCTAAGAACAACAGGAAAATTATGATCAAGGAACAAATGTTAGTACAGCAATTGACGATGGAGAGATTTGGTTGGCTGGCTCGTGTCTGGGAGGAGTGACAGATGGCATGTTTTGATGTGCATGGAGTATGAGCTGAGCACTTTTTTTTCCCCTTCCAGTTAGCTGTGTCTTCCTAAAGGAGGGAGGGTCTGAGAAGCGGGTCTGATGCAGCTTTAGAAAACTCTTCAATGATTTGACAAATTGGCAGGGGGAGTAAATTATTCTCAACTTGCCTCCATGCTGTGATGTGGCTTGCCTCAAACACTGTCTGTAGTACTTCTTCCTTGGTGTCAATGTCCTCTACACTTCCTCTTTTTTATTGCAGTTTTTGGCCAGGACCATGTTTGAACTTGCCACCTCCGGTATATGGGGCCAGCGCCCTACTCCTTTGAGCCACAGGCACCGCCAATCTCCTCTCCACTCCTATACTATGAAGAATAGTTAAATATGTCCTTTGAAACAAATAATCTAGATATTCTTATAATAGGAATCTTGAGGTCATCAAAGGATCTCGAAAAATTTATTTTATTTTGGGTTAATATGAGAGTATATATGATTAGATTACATTATTTGCATCTGTAAGGTAAAGACCAAACTTGTAGAGTCCTTCATGCAGGAGGTGTGCCCTACGCCTCTTCATCATACCTGACACATAAACACTTTCCAAGCCTATTCCCACCAGGATCCTCAAAATTAATCAAAAAAAAAAAAACAAACTGTCAGAATCATAGCTCACACATGTTGAAGTGTCAGCCTCAGTGACACTTATGTGTCAGGCTTTTTGGTAGGCATTCAATATGAATTATTTCATTTAATACTCACAACCATGATAGGATGTAGGTGTTACTTTAAGCCTCATTTTACAGATTAAAGAGAGTAAGTTTTCCTAGATCTGATTCTAGGGGCAGTCAGCATGCAGTCATATTGGTGGATAACCTAGTGTGTGCAGCCTAGTGCTAGGTGTTTCAAAGTTGGAGAATAAATGTCAGTCTCTTGCACTTAGAAACTCAGATCAAAAGAAAGTTTCCCCCACCAAAGTACGATAGTTCTCTGAGGCAAAAAAAAAAAAAAAAAAAAAAAAATCCCCTGGATTGCTGTCAGTCTACCACATAACCGAGGCACTTGTTCTAAACTTTACTGCACGTAAGACCTAGGGAGCTACAGACTTTTAAAAGAGCAAGAAGAATCTGTGGTCTCAACCTGAGAGATTCTGATTTACTTGATGGAAGGTGGGATTTAGATACTGGGATTTCTATGTTCCCCAGACAGGACCAGCTTCATCATTTGCAGGGCCCATTGCAAGCTGAAAATATGGAGCTCTTACTTCACCACTTTTAGCAATGTTAAGTGATGACAGCTGCTCATTAAATCAAGTGTGGGTCTTTCTTTAAATGAGGCTGTAGGGGATTGCATGGGCCACACACGCATGACGGTGGCCCTGCCCAGGTGATGCTAAGATGTTGAAACTTGATAAACACTGGATCAAAGTGTCGCCTTAGCCACACCCCCCTCCTGTAGCTTAGCTGGCCTTCAACATTATCACCATCATCACAAGAATTGAGCCGTTTGCAAGCATCACATAATCTTCCCAATAACATTATGAAGGAACATGGCGAATACATCCTCTTTTCAATAAGGAGACTAAAGCTTTGCTAAGTGTAGTATAGTGCCTGGAGTCCCCAGAGAGTCAGGGATTCTGTCTGGACTGAGCCCAGGCCACACAGATTCTGAATCCCACACTTTCAGCAGCATCGCGAATAAGTTGTTCATTCTACATGATGTGTGACCCTTGGTCTCAAACAAAAAGGAAGACACTATCGATGAAAACAGATCCATGTTCAAAAGTGTATCATTTATTTCCTTGATACACCTGAATGTGCTTTTGTTTGTAGTTTTTTGTTTTCTTGTATTTTTGTTTTACTCTTACTTTGCATATACACTAGCTGGAATATATACAGACATGTATATATATAGGCTGGACTATGACATGTGTGAAATTTCACCTGTAAAGCTCAGAAAGGGATTTCTAAACCTCCAAACCTAAATCTTCTCCAGCTCCCCCACTTTAAAATTCTCTCTGAGGTGAACACCACATACGGAGTCTGCAGGGCTACCCTATGACTGAGGGGAAGATGGTTTCTTCACCTTGACTCAGGAGTCTTAACAAGCTTTGGTCACAAACTTGATGCCCCCTACTCTCAAAATGAAAAAGAAGATTCTGGAAATAAACAGATGTTTATCCCAGGGATCAACACATTTAATTTTTTTTTTTTTTTTGAGACAGACCCTCAAGCTGTCCCCCTGGGTAGAGTCGTGGCATTACAGCTCACAGCAACCTCCAACTCCTGGGCTCAAGCGAGTCTCTTGCCTCCGCCTCCCAAGTAGCGGGGACCACAGGCGTCCGCCACAACGCCCAGCTATTTTTTGGTTGCAGCCGTCATTGTTGTTTGGCGGGTCCGGGCTGGGGATTCGAACCCGCCACCTTAGGTGTAGGTGGCTGGCGCCTTAGCCGGTTGAGCTATAGGCGCTGAGCCAACACATTTAATTTTAATGTGACTCTGTTTCATCATTATATAGTATACACTTAAACATGTTTGTTGGGAAAGTGCTTGGGTCTTGACTTTCAAAAAAAAAAAAAAAAACTTGGCTCGGTGCCTATAGCTCAGCGGCTACGGTGCCAGCCACATACACTGGAGCTTAGCAGGCCTGCCAATCAATGACAAGTACAACTAAAAAATAGCTAGGCATTGTGGTGGGCGCCTGTAGTCCCAGTTACTTGGGAAGTGGAGGCAAAAGAATCACTTAAGCCCAAAAGTTGGAGGTTGCTGTGATCTGTGATGCCACAGCATGCTACCTAGGGTGACATAGTGAGACTCTGTCTCCAAAAAAAAAAACTTTCCTCCCCACTCTCCACCCCAGGCTGTGTTGTGTCACTGCTACATTTTGTTACAGACTTTATTTCACCATTCTGCAATCATCTCTTACACTAAGGCCTCCAACCATGAACTCCAGAATGCAGAGACCAAGTCCATTCATTTTCATATCTCCAGCTTTTGACACAGGATCTGGCACATACTTGGCTCTCCATGTTTAGTAAGCAAATGAATGCAAGCACAGGTAACTGAATACCTTCCGGAGAGAGTTAATTGTGACTCTCATACATTCAACTGTAATAGGGAAATTCTCCAAAGACTTTATTCTTTCCCTCCTAGTAGTTAATGATTTACCTCTGCAGCCATTTTCTGTAACTTTTGACAGCATTTCACTTATTTTCATTTATGTTCCTCTGAAGGTTCTAACTAACTCCTTATTCTTGCAGTCATCATTTGTATTTTATGGAAATTCTTCAAAAGATTTGCTTGTACAGCATGAGAGAGTCATCTTGGGAACTACTATTCATTTAGCTTTTAGAAGGATTTTGATTCTTAGCAGAAAGCTATGTCATTGGAATGTACACATTTATTATTATCCAAACTCTTGACAATGGCTGAGGACTAATAGAATTAAGTTTTCTTTCTAATCTTCAGCCTCCCCTTGTTATAGTCTCTCATATTTCTTATTTCCTATATTTGCTGTTAAAATTCTGAGAGCACTGATCATCACACAAGACAGAAATTTGAACACATCCTCATAATCAATTCCATGGCATTTTCATTTTAGGCTGGTTATCCATTGATTTAGCCAGAACCACTTTTCTTGCTAAAGGATTTTCGTAGACGGATAATCTCTAATCTGGGTTTTCTGCTTTTCTCAACATTTTTCATCTATGAGTATTGTCTAACGGAGTCATGTGCCCAAATTTAGTCTGCCCCCCAATGGTCACATGAAACTGGGGGTTACAGAGAAAGCTTTTAATCCCTTGGGCAGCACCAGCTTTTAAGTTTGTGATTTCTGCATGTTCTTCTTACTTTCTGGCCCCTCAATATTTTCCATATTTTCATGTGAACGTAACACATCCTTTGAAAGTATTTTGCTGGGACAGAGACAGCTGGATAGTGCTTTAGTCCAAATCCTGCTGGAAGTATTAGAGAAGCTCCCATTTGTGGTAATATTAATAATTATAACCAAGGTCTTAGTTTTCCTTCCTTTTTCCCACTCCATGCCACCCTTTTGTTTATTTGGACAAATCCTCCATTCATCCTTCAAAGCCCAGTTTAGACATCCCCTATACCGAAGCTTCCTATACTGGGAATTAATAACATTTTCATGTACATTGTTCCTCTAATTGCACAGCACTCCTTTTTTGCACTTCAAACATCTTTTTGCAACCTGCTTGTTCACATGTCTGTTTTTCTCACTAAAGAATAAGTTACTTGAGAGTACAGACTAAATCCTCTTAATCTTTTATCACAGTTCCTAGGCCAAACTATTTTAAAATAAAATACCTGTCTCTCAGGTTAATTTAATTTCCAGAGACAATCATTTACAAGTCAGTCTGTTTCCTCCATCCATTCACTCTCTCAAGTATCTAGTCATCCTTGCTCATAATTATTTATCACCCTGCAACAGAATCACCTCTATTCCAATCTCCCTCTCCCTCTAAGACGGCGTGAGGGTGTTGGGCAATCACTTGGTAATTCTCCCTACGCACACCATAAATAAATTTATAATCTCTTTCCTCTTATTAATCTGCTTTATTGTGAGTTGACTTTCAGCAAACCTTCTGGGGGTGCAGGGCAAGTTTTTCCTTCTCCCTTACAAAACAAAGAAGAAAAAAATGACTCCCCAAACAATCAGTAACATTAGCATAACTTCATTTCATTTTCTCATCAAACTGTTGATTTGTTTTCCTATAAATTCTCTCCTTTTGGTATCTTTATCCCTTCTAAGCTCTAAATTGATGTGCCTCTTTCATAGACTGCTCACTTAATTTTTCTGTATGGACACAACTTCTTTCTGCTGTCCCCAAATGTGTATCCATTGCCCTCTACATCAGTTTCATGTCAGCCATGGGGACAAGAAAGAGAAAAGAGGTCTTTGACATCTAGGAGCTGGGCTGGTACTTCCAGGTAGGCCTAACGTTCTGTTGTTGGATATAAGTAATTTCACAGATATCCCACGAGGCTGTTTGGCAACCCAGGATAGATCAAGACAAAAATAGGAACATTCCATTATCACATCTGGAGAGATAAAATGTGAACACTGCTCAAGCCACAAAATACCAAACATCTCTCTCTCCTCGTTAATCTGAATAACTGCAGCTTCTTTACAAAATAGGGTTTTCCCCTCCTAAATAAGATTTAATTTATAGAATTATCCCTGATTCCTGATAGCATTTAATCCAAAGCAAAACCCTGCTTCTTTCAACCTTCCCCAAATCATCTAACACAAGCCCAAATCCCATCCAGTTGACTCTTGAACAACATAGGCATTAGGAGCACCAACCTCTCTACCCCAAAGATGCAATCAAAAAAATTAACTCCTTTTGACTCCCCTAAATTTCTGACTCCCCAAAACTACTAAAAGCCTGCTGTTGACCAGAAGCCTTACCATGACATAAACAATTAGCAGTGCTTTGTGTGTGCTGTATGTAGTATATAGTGCATTCTCCACAAAATAAGCTAGGGGAAAGAAATGTTGCTAAGAAAATCATAAGGAAGAGAAAATATATTTACTATCCATTAAGTGGCAGTGGATCATCATGAAGGCCTTCATCCTTGTCATCTTCACATTGAGTAGGCTGAAGAGTCAGGGTTGGTCTTGGGGCAGCAGAGGTGGGCAAGGTAGAGGAAGTGGAAAGACAGACTGGAGAGGCAGACACACTTGATAGGACTTTTACTGAAAAACACCCACATGTAAATGGACCCTTGCAATTCAAACCCATGTTGTTCCAGGGTCAACTGTCATGGTTTTCTCTAACACTCTTTTACGGAGACACGCCAGAGTTCACCATAGAGTGTGTTCTTCATGTCAAGTATGTGTTTCTAGTGGCCTTTGGCTGCAAAGTAACAGCAGGCTGGGTTAATGGTCAACAAGGATAGATAATTATTTTCCTCTGTATCTGGCATGTCCACTTGCATGAAAGAGAAAATGAGCGAAAAAAAAAAAATTAGATGGCAGGCAGGATAGACAAAAGGAAAAGAAGAAAGGAAGGAGAGAAGAAGGAAAGGGAAGGAAAGGGAAGGAGATTCACTGCCCTAAAATGTGTTGGGAGAGAGGATGGCTTTCATCCTGTGCTTTAGGACCTCACTAAAGGGCATTCTGAGGCTTCCACGAGCCCCTAGATCCTCCAACACGTACATAAGAGAGCTCTAAAGAGTGAGCCATCTACACCCTCCAATGGGTAGTAAATATCCAGAGCTTTGTGTTGCTTAAGTAATTCTTCAGAAAGTTTTACTGCCAATCTATGGAAAATTTTCTAATGTTTGCCTTGTGTGTGTATGTCTGCATGTCTCTGTTTGTGTGTGCATCCGCATGTGCAAACTTGCTCGGGTGTTAAAGCTTTTAGAACCATGTTGTTTATCTGTGCAGTTCTATTAGCTTTGCCCTATCAAGTTCACTTAGCAAGTATTTTCTAAAGCAACTAGCAATGTGCTAGTTGCTGAAGAAATAGCAGAGAATATGGCAGATGTGGTCTTTGGGCAGAAAAGAGCTAACAGTAGACTCGACACTGCTATCCTTAGAAGAACCTGCTTGCAAGGTTGGCATCTGGGAATCTGGCTCTCAGAATGTTTCCATTAAATAGTTAAGTGATAAGGCTAGATGTCAGTTTATGCGTTTATGCTGTTTACCTAATTTTCCTTCTGGGAATCTGAAATTCTGTTACATGTTATGCAGAGGATGCCTAGGGGACCAACTCTTGGTAATAGCCCTGGGTACTATGTCTCTAATGGGCTTGTGTAGGCAGAGGCATCACATGTGGTTTGCTGCATTTTTGTGGCTGAAGAAGAGTGCATTCTGTGTGACTCCTGATGGGATGGAGAGTGCATAAGGAAGCTGGTACATGGGACTCTTCCAGAGTCTGCCTGAGTCTTTTTCCCTTATCATCTGGCTGGGTAACCTTATTACATCATTGTAATGAATCTTATCCCTGAGTATGTCTATATAATGAGTCCCATGAGCCTATCTGGGGAATCTCCAAAGGCAGGATTCCTGACCTAGTCCCTCATGAAGTTTATAATCTACTGAAGAAGATTAATCTACAGGGCAGGTGCAGTGGCTCACTCCTATAATCCTACCACTCTGGGAGACTGAGGCAGGAAGATCTCTTGAGTTGAGGAATTAGAGACCATCCTGAACAAGAGAAAGATCCTTTCTCTACAAAGAATAAAAAAATTAGCTGAGCATGGTGGCAGGTGCATGTAGTCCTGGGTACTTGGGAGGATTGCTTGTGTCCAGGAATTTGACGTTGCAGTGAACTATGATGACCCCGCTGCACTCTACCCAGGGCAACAGAGAAAGATTCCATCTCCAAAAAAAGGTAGGCAACAAGGCCTTGGCTTTACAGTATGAGATGAGGTTGTGATTTCTATTTGTCTATAATGCTATGATAGAGAATTTCAGGGCACTGTGAAGTACATGGGAGGAACTCTTCACTCATCCATACAGAATTAGGAAAATCTTCCTGGAGAAGTGAACCCTGAATGATGAGGAATAAGCAATATGGATGCAGTTGATCTTAAGATCTAGATACATTCTCAAATATAATTTCATATAATAGCCTTCAGCATCTCTCTCTAAACCATAATTGTCAGAATACTAAAGCGTTAAGAATAATGAAAGAATACCCTTTTACAGTAATAACAAGCTTTTTCTGGTCCAAATAACTCTTCGTGGCACTAGAAAGTCAGAAAATTATTGTCACCCTCTGGTTTAGAACTTAGATGTGGTTTATCCTTAGATGTTAACTCCTGGCCCTCAGACTACACATCATTGCCCCTAACACTCTCTTTATACTCTCTGACCCCTGCTCTCTCCTGACTCAGCTTGGTCTTTACAGACAAGTTTTAGCTTCAGCAGCTCAAAGTACTCGCTACCTCCAGTCTCAGAATAGCCTTATTTTAATTTTACCTCTGCCCTCTTAGTACTTTAAGCTTATAAGAAACTGCCCCATTATGCAGTTAAGATTGAGTACTAGTCTTTACTGATTCGTATATAATAAGCCAAGCCATGTGCATACCCTAGAATATACACTATTACATTGCCCTACTTTCCCTTCCTATCCAGGGAAAATGGCATCTCCTTATAGTCCAGGACAGTGGTTCTCAAATGCACTGTGCATCAGAATCAGGTTGTGAGGCCCCAGCTCCAAAGTTGCTGGTTTGGGACAAGGCCAAGAATTGCATTTCTAATAAGTTCTCAGATGATGCGGCTGCTGTTCACTGAAGGACCAATCTTTGAGAATTATTAGTCCAAGAATTAAAGGAACAGTCTACTATTCCTCAAACTAGTATCTTCTTTTGGGGATTCATAAACATAGTCTCAAGAACCTGGGAATTCTCTGTAAAATGTTTAACTTTTGTGTATCTATTTTTGTAATGATACCAAAAAAATATATAAACTTAACTCTAAAACATCCAAGTGGCTACCTTATTGCTGACTATTGCAGTATAATTTCAGTGTCCATAACAGCATTTATGATTCTAATGATATTGACACCACGTGGTACTCCTATAACTGTTATTAAGAAAGACTAGCTAATGTGACAAGAACAGAGGTGGACTAATTACATAAATGATGGGTTCATACTTGGTGAAGCCCACATGAGATTATTGATGCTATATGAATGAGATCTAGCAGTAATTTGAACAGAGAAACATGTCAGAGAAAAGGGATTGCCACAATTGAACCAAAGTGCAAGAAAGCATAGGCAGGTCTCAAAGAACCCACGTGGTAGCAATAAGTACCATATTCTCTTTGTGAACCATGCGTTAGTTTCAGGAATGTGTCAGCCATCACATAAACTCAATATTATTATTATGAATTGTATTAGAGTGAACTATTGTTTGAAAGCAGATTGATGAGTGACTATATCACATTTCGTTGATATTTTTTAGCATAATTTAGAAAGTACCAGAGCTTAAAATCTTATCAGTGTTAGCAATCCTCATAATCTTATCAGTCAACCTCCTGAATAAACCAGAGGCCAACCTTTGTGGAACAAAGCAAGTTCTAAATTACTAATTATTATAGTAACCACAAGCTTACTGTTTCGATCTTGAATTCCAGTGCAAGGGAAATTTAATTTTTAAAATAAACCTCTGAGGTGACAAAAACTAAGGAATGGATTTTAAAGAAAGACAAAAAGATAGTTTTTTTGCTTAAAGAAAGACAAAAAGATAGCAATGGAAATGGATGGAAAGAAGAAAAAGAGAAGAGAGAGAAAATTATTTTTTAAATCAAGCTAATGAAAAAAAAAAGTAAGTCCAAGGATATGTGCCTGGATATAAATCATATATCTCCAGAAAGGTCAAAGGCATATATTATTCCCTATATTCAATGAGAATATAATTTCATTATTACGAGAAGACTCGTACAAGAAACCCATGAATCTTTTTCTTTCTGCTGTGCCAAAATCATTAATCAAACCTAACTCTCTATAAACATTATTTAAACAAGGTTAAAAAGCAACATGTCAGTTTATATGCTGAGTAAACAACTGATGTTAGTTTAAAGGAGCAGATACAGCTAACCAATTCAACCGCTCACAAATGCTGCTGATTCCTTACTATGTACTTGGCACAGTGGCAAGCACCAGGCACACAATGGTAAACAAAATGTGTACAGTCATCATTTTGATGGCGTTTACAGTACCAAGGGGGATATAGGCAACAAGAGACCAAGAAGTTATGGTTATTACATCCGCAATTAGTTGGGTGGAGGAAAAAGGAAACTCTGGAAACACTGGTGGGGACAACATCCAGATTTAGAGGGTCAGAAGTGCTTACATTGGGAAGTTTGGAAAGAAAGGTTTAACAGCAAGATTACAATCAATTGTCTTCCTGGGGGGAGGAAGGAATTGCCAAGAATCAATCTCTAGTAAGAGATGCCACAGCCAGTCCCTTTGTAAAAACACTAAGGAAAGATGTAATGGTATTTTCTAAGGGGAGAGCCTTTTTTATGAGCTGTTCTATCTGTCATCTATCCAGGTTGTTTACTGTCACTAAAGCTGAACATTATGAATTTATGGGATGAAGCTTGCTGGAAAACATCATGTAAGCCACGTCATTAGTGGGGATACAAAGATGTTTTATAACTGAGATGACTGTCTTTATGCAAATGATATCACTCAAGCATCATTCAGACTGTCACGTGTTCTGATTTCATCCTGATAGGAAAAGAACAGACCTGTGACTTTGTTGACAGGCTCAGACATTTCACTGTTTCGCTTGAGTGTTCCAATCTCCCGTGTTTTGATGTTGACAACTCAGGCTTCTGTTTTGTCATAGAAATGACAAGCTGTGTCTTGAGGAGTAAATAGAAGTTGGCCAAGTAAACCATGGTGAGGTGAGGAGAGAGAGGTGGACCAGGGATGACAGGGCACCTGTCTGGTTTGTAGCAGAGGAACCAGACTGTGAAGGAGCACGGTTAGGAGGGGTGAACAGGGTTTGGCTAGAGCAAGAATGAAGAGGCAGCACACAGAAACCCGATCTCGGAAGGCCCTGTGGGCTGTGGAAGGAATTTATAATTAATTTCCACAGCATTAAGACAAAATTGAAGTGGTTTAAAAATATAAATTACAGCTGGGTGGTTACAGGTGGTTCACACCTGTAATCCTAGCACTCCGGGAGGCTAAGACAGGAAGATTCCTTGAGCTCAGGAACTTGAGATTTCTGGGAGCTTGGCTGATGCCACAAATATAGCCTGGGCAACAGTGTGAGACCTTGTTTTAAAAAAAAAATATATATATATATATAGCATATGTTATATATAATATTAAATTACTATATATTATATTATTTTATATGTATATGTAAATTACAATATCCGATTGGTTTTTAGAAAGACTATTCCGTCATAGTATATAAAACACATTAGAGAAGGCAAACCTCAGGATAGGAAGGTATTTAAAATAATAATAATGAATCTAGACTAAGCACTGCAACTGAAAGACAAAGACACTTACTCCAAAGAATTTACCCAATAGAAATGCGCACCTGCCAAATGACATTGGCCAGATTGGTTTAGAAGTTTTACTTGTAATAGCCCCAAACTGGAAGCAACTTAAATAGCCATCAACAGTGAGACAGATGGACACACTGTGGGATGGTCATAATGGAATATACGGCGGTGGAAATGAACAAGGTGCTGCATAGGAATGATTCTCACCCGTGTGATATGGAGTTAAACAAGATAGACATAAATCATGCACACACTATGCTTTTACTTACATAAAACTCAAAACCAGGCAAAATTAATCTACGGCATCAGGAGCTGGACTAGTGGTTCTGTTGAAGGTAGACTAGGATCTGGGGAAGGAAGGGGGCTAAGGGCCCCTTCCTGGCAGTGTGCTGGCCCTTAGTGTCAGTAGTGGAATGCCCAGTGTTCACTTTAAGCAATAAAATGTATGCCTATTATTTTTGAGCTTTTCTATTTGTATATTGTTACAATATCAAAGTTACTTAAAACAAAGAAACAAAATAAAAACTGACCATGAAGTGAGATATAATTCCCCTAGAAGAGAGAATATAAAACAACTGAGTAAAAAAACAGCATGGCATTTTAAGATTTTGGTTCCAAAATAGGCTTGAAAGCAGTGTCTTTCTGCTGCAAGAACCACAAATTTGATAGCGATAATAGCTTGTATGTGGCTTGGATTTACTGTGGGAAGTTTCTGGTGGCCTTGGGGGAATTCTAAAAGCTTGGCTTTATTAATCAAGAGCAAATGTGGAAAACTCAAAGCATAGAATCCAGAAAAGAATGTGTGATGGCATCAGAATAGCTCTCTTAATACCGGAATAGGTCATTACAACCTTTTATGAACCATTGGAGGAGAAAGAAATTTGACAAGAAATCCAAAAGACAAGCAAAAGAGATGTGCAAGTGGAGCGCCCAAGCCTCTGCCACACTCCCTGCACTAACCCCAGCTGGCTGGTAGTTTAGAGGGAGCCTGGGGCAGAGGGGACATAACCTTGATTTCTAAGATTTAGCCCAGAAAGAGTGGGTGGGGAACTTCTGAGAGAAGCCTTGCTTCTATGCACCAGAAAGTGGAGAAGCAATGGCTGGAGGACAGGCAGAGAAAGAGAGCAGTGCAGATGCATTCTCCCAATTCCCTTCCTCAACTAGAGCCCTGAGCAAACCTTCTAACAGCACTCTGCTCTCCAAGAGTTACGCAGAAATGAACAGCAGGCCTAAAGAAAGCTCATGGCTAAGGCAAGGCCAGCACAGACCACAGTGCCCAAATAATGAAAAGCCGTGGAAGAAACGCAGGGTCAGCATATGTGGCTGTCCATGACTGACCCGGATGCTGACCCTCAGGACCTACTAGGACAGGCCATCCATCAGGGCAGGCATGCAAGGGCAGAAGATGACCATGGGAGTTCTGCATCACCAGCCTCAGCATGTGAGAAAGGGCAGAATTGCCCTCAGGTTCAGAAGCCCTTCAAGGAGATGAGGTGAGAGAAGGGAGGAGGGAGTCTGCAAGCTGAGCTCTGAACAGGCAGGGGCTGAACTTCCTTAGCTTGGCAAAATGATGCTTTTCACCACCAAGCAGAAGTGAAAAACTAAAGTTTTCTTTTTGCACCCCTGAGCCTGTGACTATAAACAGCTTAACTGCTACAGATAAAAAAGATTTACAAGCAGTTTTAGAACTCAGTTGTTATTCCTCTCACATCCAAAAGATGCTCTTTCCAAGGTATAGAGAAAGAAGGGAAGGAAAAGAAGTGTTTGACATCTGTGAAGCAGGGATAATTATCCAACCTCACAGGGTTAAGGGAGCATCATGAAAGTAGCTGTCACCAAGTAAGAATCAGTAGATAGTAATTCCTTCTCAGACGGAGTGAAATAGTTGGAGTGAAATAGTTGAAAGAGATCTCCAGGGCCTTCCAACCACCTTGTCCTAGGAAGGAAAATTCAAAACACTTAGGGGAAATCATTGCAGACCTAGTTTTCTACATTTCCATCTTAGAGATCCTACAATTCATGCTAGCATTTATCGTATATATATATATATATATTCAACAACATTTCCCCACTCTTCCCTAGGAATTTAATCCATTTCTTCTCATCAAAACCCCAGGAAAAAGAGAATAATTGGTACAAGGTGCCCAGGCTGCGGCTGTGAGGATTCACGCTGATTTTGTGACAACTTTTTTGGTTATCTGTGGTGTTGGATATAATGAAAAGTATATACAAACCTTTTGTTTTTTTCTTGTTAATCAGCTTTTGTTAGTGTTTGTGTATTACTGTGTGGCACAAGACTCTTATTTTTCCAGTTTGCAGCAAAAAAGAAAAAAGCCAAGACATCCCATGGACCCTCCTCTATAACTCTTCTTTTACTGAAAAACAGTCATCAAATCACTGTTGCATTTTCTTTTCATGTAAGGTAAGTAATTTCAACTCATTTAGCCATTTCAAGATCTCACTGTTTTTCATTCTCAAAACTAAAAACTTCTTTCAAAATGTGAACCTCAAAGCAGAACATGATGTTTTATGAAGTATGGAAATTGCCACTCAATGTTTATGATATGAACTATGATTTTAACACTCAAATATTGCTAATTTGTAGGAAAGTTAATATTTTTTTTACCAGTTTCCTTTATTTTTTATTTTTATTTTTTATTGTTGGGGATTCATTGAGGGTACAAGAAACCAGGTTACACTGATTGCATTTGCTAGGTAAAGTCCCACTTATAATTGTGTCCTGCCCCCAAAAGGTGTGTCACACACCAAGACCCCACCCCCACCCTCCTTCCCTCTCTCTGCTCTTCCTTTCCTCCACCCCTCTCTCCTTCTTTCTCTCTCTGTTGTCCCCGTCCCCCATCCCCCACCATGTACTAAGTCATCAACTATCCTCATATGAGAATTGAGTACATAGGATTCATGGTCCTCCATTCTTGTGATGCTTTACTAAGAATAATGTGTTCCACTTCGATCCAGGTTAATACAAAGCATGTAAAGTCTCCATCTTTTTTAATGGCTGAGTAATATTCCACGGCATACATATGCTATAGGTTGGTAATCCATTCTTGGGTTGGTGGGCATTTAGGCTATTTCCACATTTTGGCAATTATAAACTGAGCAGTGATAAACAGTCCAGTGCAAATGTCCTTATGATAAAAGGATTTTTTTTTTCTTCTGAGTAGATGCCTAATAATGGGATTGCAGGATCAAATGGGAGGTCTAATTTGAGTTCTTTGAGGATTCTCCATACTTCCTTCCAAAAAGGCTGTATTAGTTTGCAGTCCCACTAGAAGTGTAAAAGTATTCCCTTCTCTCCACATCCACGCCAGCATCTGAAGCTTTGAGACTTTGTGATGTGGGCCATTCTCTCTAGGGTTAGGTGATATCTCCAGGTAGTTTTGATTTTCATTTCTCTAATAATTAGGGATGGTAAGCATTTTTCATATGTTTGTTAGCCATTCATTGTCTTCTTTATAGAAGGTTCTATTCATCTCTCCTGCCCATTGATCTATGGGATTGTTGGGTTTTTTCATGTGGATTAATTTGAGTTCTCTATAGATCTTAGTTAACAAGCTTTTGTCTGATTCCAAATGTGCAAATATCCTTTCCCATTGTGTAAGTTGTCTATTTGCTCTGGTTGTTGTCTCCTTAGCTGTACAGAAGCTTTTCAGTTTAATTAAGTCTCATTTGCTTATTTTTGTTGTTGTTGCAATTGCCACAGAAGTCTTCATAAAGTTTTTCCCCGGGCTGATATCATCAAGTGTTTTTCCTATGCTTTCTTTGAGTATTTTTATCTTTTCATGCCTTAAATTTAGGTCTTTTATCCATCTTGAATCAATTTTCATGAATGGAGAAAGTGTGGGTCCAGGAAAGTTAATATTTTTTAAGAGATAACTCTGAATTGGATTCTGTCCTGAATGTCATGTCTTTAAAAAGAGAGTAGATTAAGAGACAGAAAGGCAGCCTGAGCCAGAGTGAGACTCCACCTATAAAAAATAGCCAGGCATTGTGATGGGCACCTGTAGTACCAACTACTCGAGAGGCTGAGGCAAGAGGATCACTTGGGCTCAAGAGTTTGAGGTTGCTGTGAGCTATAACAACACAGCACTCTACTGGAGGTGACAAAATAAGACTTTGTCTCAAGAAAAAAGAGAGAGAGAGAGAGATAAGATCAGCAATTTAGTCATATGCAAACTGACAGTTTATTGGAACTGAGATTCTAACTTCACCCACTCTCAGCCACTCTACACCCCTGAGCTAACTACCATCATCTCTGACCTGGCCCACTGTAGTAGCCCCATACCAGCTCCAACTCACATACACTCTTGCCTTCCTTTAATCCAGTCTATACTTCTGCTTGAAATATCTCCAAAAAGATAACATCAATGCCTTGGTTACAACCCTTTGATGAATTTGCTTTGCCTTACACAAAACTAGAATAAAAGTGTGGCAACAATATTTGATGTCATTATATACAAAACATACAGCCTAAGTATAAACACAGTGATTATTCATTTACAAAGGCAATGGGCACTTCACACCAGCTCTCTTAGACCTGCCTTTCAATCTGCCATGCCGTACCTATACAGAAATTTTAGAGCCATCATTTTTTTATAGTTGTAGTTTTGCAATATTTTGTTATTATCACTGTTAATGTTTAATAAACTTTTTATTTTAGAACAGTTTTAAAGGTGCAGAAGGATTGTGAAGATGGCAGAGAGCTCCTCCATACTCAACACCCAGTTTCCTCTAATATTATTATCTTTATTTTAGTATGACACATTTGTTATAATTAATAAACAAACATTAATTTACTATTACTGAGTAAAAACCAAACTTTATTGATATTTCCTTAGTTTTTCCCTACTGTGCCTTTTCTCTGTCAAGTTCTCATCCCAGGCACCACATTAAATTTAGTTATCATTGCCTCCTTAGCCTTCACTTGGCTCTGACAGTTTCTCAAGTTTTCCTTCTTTTTAATGACCCTGGCAGTTTTGAGGAATACTACTCAAGTATTTTTTAGAATGTCTTTCAGTTGGCATTTGGCTAGTGTTTTTCTCATGACAAGTCAGGGGCATGTGTTTTGGGGAGGAGGGACACAGAGGGGAAGTATCATCTTTCATCATATCACATAGGGGATACATCATATCAGCATGACTCCTCACTCCTGGTGTTAACCTGGATCATCTGGCTCCTTAGTGTCTGTCAGGTGTCTCCACTCTGATATCACTCTTTTTCCCCTTTCCTTAGTAAACTCTTTGGTAGGAGGTCACTATCCACAGTCCACATGTAACAGGTAGAGAATTGTACTCCACCTCCTTAGGTGTGGATTCATGAGTATTTATTTTGTTTATTGGGTTACAATTCAGTATGACTTTGTTCTGTTGCTCAAATTGTTGCAGCTTTGGCCTTTGAGATTCCTTCAGTTGTCTCCTGGACCAGGTTGACATCCCTTCAACATTGTGTAGCTGAGGGGGTTGTTTTGTTTCTAGTACTTTCCTCTGGCAATACCAGATGTCACTATCGTATGTTGTATATTTACCATCCTAGTCTTATCTATAATTTCTCCAAGGAAACTTGGTTTATTTTACTGAAGAATTGTGTTAGAAATCAAGATCTGGGTGGTAGGTGCTAGTGGTTGTCATCTCTCTTCTAGGCCCTCTCTTCTAAAATAAAGAAAATAGATGTGTATTCTAGTATGTACACCAGCAAATGTACACACACACACACACACACGCACACACGAATGGCCATCTGAATTTATATTAAACCAAAATGAGCTTACACTGATGTATCTAAGTCTAATCCATTTCCACGTGGATCATTCTAGCCTTCTCTACACCTTGCCTTTCCAATAGTGAGAAACCCAGCTCCCATCATATGCTATCCATTTTCTTAAATATTCAATTCCAATATAACATGTATAGTTATATCAAATTGTTACCTTGTGCTCCTGAGGGAAACAACTTTATCAACTAGAGTACAGTGCTTATGTGAGGTTCTTTTTGCCTTCAGTCTCACAGATCCCAGTCATTTTCAATGTTACTTAGGTCAGTACTTTTTTTCCTATACCTTCAGTGAAATTGTTTCATTCATTTGCAATACAGTTAGATTCTGCATTCCATCCTGTGATCTGCTGACCTCCTAAATGATTTCTTTGAAATTTGTGTATTAAAGTTTATCAACATAACTATTTACACGCTCTTACCATTTTAATTCCTTTTTCAAGTAAGCATATTTCTGCTGTGACTCTCCAAATTTACTTTTCTTTCCTGATATGAGTGTGGTAGTTTGCTCTGTGACCTAAGTTCTCTAATGAATTCAAGAAAAGTCATTAATATTCTTTTTTTCAGCACTTTTTCTTGTTGTAAAGATAGGAATAAAGGCTTCCTAGGTATTCACAGGTTAAAGTAAAAAATACTACATTTACTCTTTAAATTTCATCTTTCTCCATAAACTCTAAGCTCTATAAGAACAAAATTATATCAGTTTTGCTCAACATTGTATTCAAGCATGTAGTTTAGGTTCTGGCACCTAGTAAATACTCAATAAATATTTGTTAAATGGAGGAACAAATAAATAACTCAAGTCCAAGTCCAAGTCCTATAATCCTTCCTATTTGTCACTTATGTTTCCCTGATCTTATTCCTCCTTAGACAGTCTTTTTATCAATCCCTATTGATAGTTTCATAGCAACCCTTTCTGTTGTACTTCTAACTTCTCTATTAGTGAGAATTCAATGCAATGCCTTTTATGCAAAGGCATTATGCAATGCCTTTTTAGTGAAGAAAATGTCACAACATCTTTCAATATCCTATTTTTTACCATCCTCATTGCTAGGAATTTTCTCAGGCAATACTATTTGTTGGGCTCACCGGGAACATTAGTGCTTTAACCCCATTATGATTTTAAACAAAGAATATAAAGACAAGTTTTCCTCTGCCTTAAGTAGTTTGCTTCTCTAAATCTGCCTCTGCTACTTCTTGACATTCAAACTTCCTGACATAACAAACTTTCTGTAATAAGGAAATAAGTCAAACTTTAGGACTCTGCAGCTTGGGCAGCTAATCACAACTTCAAACTCTCTAGATGGCAAGAGAAAGACATGCTTTCATGTATAGCAGAATAATTATCTTGACTTGTTTACTACAAATCACTTGTTATTTAAAGCTCTGTTTGTGAAGCCTGTCAATACAGGAGCCCTTAAAGGACTACTTAGTGAGGTAGGAAAATCAAAGATCTCCCTAGTTTTCCTTCCAGAATAAAATTATTTAGCAGTATGTTATATACACACTCCCTTACCTCTAATACATGCTCCTTATCAAAGCTGGGTGTGTTAACTTTCCTCAAGTAAACTACATAAGCCTCTGAGGAGACTTATACATGTGTGTTGCTTGTAAGCATGTATGCTGATAAAACCTTTCTGGAGATTATGTATCAAAAGACTTAAATATTAACACAGAATTATTTCTTTTAGTTATAACTTCCAAGTCATCATGCACATACTTAATACACATATGTTGCTTGTAGGAGTGTATTTTGATATAAACTTTCTGTAGATTATGTGGAGATTAGCTAAGGTGGCATTAGATGCTGTAGCTACAAAGATATTAATCACATACTTGTTTAGAGTTGTGAAAAAACTGAAAACACTTACACATCTGACTGCATTGGACTGCTTGATGAAATTGTCCTTCGACTGTACCATGAAATATTCTGCAGCCACTAGAGATTGTTATAGAGATGCACTTATTAATATGGAAAGATATTCTTAATGTGCTGAAGTGTTAAAAATTAAATTTCAAAACAGTTTGCATTATATGATTTAAAATATAGATGTATTAATACACACAAATGATAGGCGAAAATATGATAGATGATAGATAGATACTCCAAAATGGTCACAGCAGTTATTTCTGTATGACACTATTGATTTTCTTCTTTGTCAATATATTTTCAACTTTTCTATTATATGTATGTATTTTGTAATTATTTTGTAAAAAGATGTAGTCAAATATAGGCGTTATTTTAGCACGCTGATTTGGTCTATTGCTGTATCTAGTTGGTATTATGGTGCCTTGGAGGGCGAGGTGTGTCACAACTAGAAAGAATAGAAGTGTTGTGGGACACCCTGAATAAGAAGTCATGAGCATAATCTTTCAAGGAGAGATGTGACCAGAAGTGGTTCCATTGTCATTTCTCATTCAAAGATGATGCAAAAGTATGCAAAGCAGGAAACAGAGCAGAGTTTGAAGATCATATCGAGAAAGCAATGTCAAGATACCAAAATTTCTGTGGCAGAAACAAAGTTAGAACTGAGACAGGTCAGGTAAGCTATGGTCTTTACATTGGGGTATAATTTTAAAGGAATCTATTGTCAGATTCTCAACTTTTGTACACACTCTTTCCCAAGTATATTTCCTCCCCCACTTTTTTTTTTTTAAATAACTCTTTTCCCATTTTATAGAAGAGAGACATCCCTGTAACTCATCCTGACTCTGTGCCATTATACCAGGGAATAAAAACATTTACAGCATCACCAAAATACAATTAAACTAGTGTGTGCAGAAAAGTCTTCTTTGCTGATTAATCAAGACTCTTATCTTTCTCTATCTCATCCATATTTCCAATAAGACCAAAGTATATAGCATTAGAAATGGGATATGTTGGCCTATGTGAGAATGTTTTCAAATTAGATATATAATAGAGTAGGCAGTCTTCACCTCTTCCCTTTTCTAGACCTGGTTCAAAGAATGTCTTGCTCCCTGAGGGAGAATCTGAGGCAAGAATATTGAAGAAAGCATTGTTAAGAAATGCTAACCATTAAAAATCACTTTTCTAAAATGAATAAATTTTTCAGATATTGATAATGATCATAAATGAAAATTATATTTTTGCCAAAAGGATATGACACTAAGTCTTCCTAAGCATAGCTGGAATATTTTTCAGACCTATTCGATTTTTTTCTAGTTATAGTGAAAAGTGCATCCATAGATAAAGATTTTCTGTGATTTTAGATTTTGTATGCATTATTAATTGAGGTTATTAAAAAGTATCTTCTCAAATCAGATCCTGAAATATTTATTATAATTATATACTAGTTTATTTTATAAAATATGAATATTTTCTGACTCCTATAACAAAATATGCAATTGTGTACAAGTTGCCATGTTAATTTAGCAATAAAAACATTTTTCTTTCATAAGACACATAAACAAATTTTATTATTTTGTCAAAAAAATTGATGTAGTTTTGAATATTTATATACAATACTTATTTAACAGTTCCCATATCTGATACTAAAGTTCAATGCATGTCTACAAACCCATTTAGGAAAGGCATACCATATAGATAGATAGATAGATAGATACTCTATGGTAGTATAGAGTTGAAGTACTTTAATCTATTTACTTGAACTAAAAAATAAAGCTAGTCTGGGTACAGTGGCTCAAGCATGTAATCCTAGCACTTTGAGAGGACAAGACAGAAAGATTGCCTGAGGCCAGGAGTTCAAGTCCAGCCTGGCAACATAGAGAGACATCCTTCTCTACAAAAAATAAAAGAAATAAAGCCAGGAGTTTATTACTCCAACAACAAGTAAGCTTTATTTTGTGGACTAATTTTTCAATGACTACTAGCTTTGCTGATTAAGTTACAGAGTGGAAATTTTTCATTAATTGAATGAACTAAACTTGAATCCCCAAGCTTTTGATAAAAATGTGTTTAAAGTGTATAGAATATGGGAGATACAGCATTTTATCAAACTATTCTATTGGCAAAGGTATGTTGAAATTATGACTTCTGGTCCTAGTTGTTCCTGAGTATTTTGGGTTAAACTGTATGCGTCTAAGCACAAAAATAACAGATATAATTAATAGCCAGTTGAAAAGTATTGGTAAAGCATTTTTGGTACAGTTCCCAGAAACTGAAAAAATGAATGACTCCAACAACTGTGTAACAAATCTTTGCAATTAGTTGATTTCCAATTCTTTGCTTTCAACAAAATTGAAGATAGACCTAACAGAATATTCAGCTAATAAATTATTAAAAATGATTTTTGATGCTAGACCACTTTGAAACATTTAATATATAACTCAGAAAGTGGTCAAAGAAATAAGGAAAAATCACTGTAATAAAATCCATTCCATTCTCATCTACTTATCTATGTGAATTGATGCTGAACCCTCCCTATCTCACTTAAGTACTGAGAAATATTCATCTAGAGTTGCATTAACTAATTGGGGAAAAAGTACCATTCATCTCAGTAAGTGCTTAATTAAATTGTCTTTGTTTAATAATTATCAACAATTGCATTACATGTATTATTTTAATCAAATTGTATACTCATAATGTTATGATAAACTGATCCAGAACATATGTTTTAAATTAAGAAAACATATTAATTAAAATATATGAACATAATTTTGTTAAGAAAAGGTATGATAAGGAATCAATAAAACAATTTTATGCATAAAAATGTTTTCTTAACATAAAACTCTATGGGAGAAATAGAATAAAATTTATAGCTCAAGGAGAAAATGATCTTCAATTTCTTCCAATTAAAAAAGAGCTTATTGTTCTTATTTTAAAAATAAATGGAGGTGGCTACCAAATTGCTAGGGTATTTATATTAGATTGGATAAAATTAAAAGAGCATTTTAATGATTTATGTTTAAAATATTAATATTGAAATATTTCAGAAAATATATTTTTACTTCTTTAATTAATTATTGAAAATTTAAAATAATGATTAAAAATTAACTACTCCAAGGCTATTAAGGGCATCAAACAAACCTCAATAGATGGGCCTCCTACAAAAAAACTAATCAATACGACTTAAAACTGTCAAGGTCATCAAAAATAAAGAAAGTCAATTGTTGTACAATGGGTATAAAATTTCGGTTATACACCATGCAGTGAGTTCTAGAGTTCTGCTGTATAACATGATACTTCTAGTTAACGACACATCACTGCACTTCCAACTATGTTAAAAGGATGGTTCATGTCAAATGTTCTGGCCCTAGTGTGCATGCAAAAGGACATTTTTGGAGATGCTGAATATGTTTAGTACCTTGATGGTGGTGACGGCATCATGGGTGTATACATATGCCTAAACTACCAAAACATATACGTTCAATATGTGCAAATTTTTGTATATGAATTATACCTCAGGAATACACATACATTTCAATGAACAGAAATTACATGTTAAGTAATTTTACTTACATATATTGTCGTGACCCGTCTGGTTCCTATGGCCCTGGTCTGTTAGCGCAGGAAGGAACCAGGGGAGAGGCGGATTAGAAGTATAAGCTTGTGGAAGGCGGGCTAGCCCTCACTTCCTGGGTAGCCCCGAGCAACCTCTGCACCAGCCTTTTATTGAAAGGGAATGATACAGGTGAGGGGAGTAATTAACAATGACTGCGTGCTGAGGGCTCTTCTTCCACAAGGAACTCCTGTGGACTAATGGCCCAGGTCCACACCTCAGCTGCTGATCATCTTGCTCGGATGTCATCTGGCTCTTGGCGTCTCCTACAATATATGTTATACAAATAGTAGTAAAATGTACCTAATAGTAAAAAAGAAAGACTAAAAAAAAAAAAAAAGGACCATCTGAGAAACTGTCATAGCCAAAAGGGAACTAAGGAGATGTGATGACTAAGTAGGATGCAATATCTAGAATGAGATGCCCAAACAAAAAAAAAGGACATGAGATAAAAACTAAGGAAATCTGAGTAAACATCGATTTTAGTTTATAACAATGCATTGGATGGTATATTCATTAATTGAAATGAATGTACCATCTTAATGATAACATGTTAATAGTAGCAGAAACTTGGTGCAGGAATATAGGTATATTCTTTGCACTATCTTTTCCCTATAAATATAAAAACTGTTGTTAAAAATAATGTTTATGAAAAATTAATTACTAAATATATGTAAGCCCAAAATATGCAAGAAGGTGAATAGTTTTTGTTTATTTTTAATGTTTAGTGGGTATCCATGAGCAAATACGTTTTAAGTATACAAATTCTTGCCTCTGCAACTTTCTAACTATATTAACTGGAATAGGTGACTCAACCTCTCTTTACCTCAGCTTTCTCATATAAAAAATTACTTCTTTTTCTTTTTTTTTTGAGACAGAGTCTCACTATGTCGCCCTCAGTAGAGTGATTAAGAAGTATTTATCCCAAAGCAGTTGACAAAAATAATGAAATTATATTCTCTTCATTACATAAACTGTTAGTGATAACAATGAAGCTTGCTCTTTCTTTGGACATAAAACTTCGACTTACAATTACGTCTGCTAGCTTATTTTTATTTTAGGAATACTTTGTAGGAAAATTAGAGCTTACCCCCCCACACACACTTTATGTAGAAGAATACAAACATCTAACCCCGCATCTCTTTATAGAACATCAGTAATTGCTATCTGTGTAAAAACGTCGTATAAATTTAATACTGTTTTTGCTTCACCACGTATTTAGAGCTTTGGTCAACTAACTTGAAACCATTCTCTCTTTCAATCCTTAATTCATTCATTAATTCAGAGGTATTTATGAAAAATCTCCTTTGTACCAGGCCCTAAACAGGTGAACAAAATAGAGAGTTTAAATCTATTGGTAAGCACCAAAAATTTTTGTGAAAATATTAATAGATGAGACGATATATGCCCAAAGGTTCTGAGTCTCTAAGGAATAAAAACGATATACATGCCTGAAAACAAAGCAACTGCTATTTTATTAAGTGCCTGGGGCATTGTGCTTTATCACATTGACTACCTAGAACACACAAGGAAACTAAAACCAGAACCTGCATAACTTTCTAATCTATTCTTTACACAATAGCCTAAACCATCTTTCTTGCATAAATGCAGTCACTTCATTTTCCCACTTCAAATGCTCCAACAGTTTCCCATCACACTTGGAGTTAACTCCTCATGGTGGCCACAGGCCTATGCTCCAGCCCTCCCTCCTGTTTCTAATTTCTCTGATCCCAGCATTCTGTCTCTGGTTCCTTGCAGCTGCTGAGTTTGTTTCCTACCTTGAGGCTTTTGCAGTTGTTGTTTATTCCACGTGAAATATTCTTCCTTAAAATCTTCACATGGCTGGTTCCTTCTTATCTTTCAGCTCTTGTCTCAGTCTTAAATAGCATCTTCATAGATGCTGAATCTTCCCAAAGCACCTGACTTATATGCCGATGATTACGTCTCAATAATCCTATTTCAGAATTATTTATTTATTTATTTATTTTATTGAATGGTAACTATGTACATTAATGCACTTCTGGGGTACAGTGTGGTGTTTTCACATACAATTTGAAACATTTCCATCAAACTGGTTAACATAGCCTTCATGTCATTTTCTTAGTTATTGTGTTAAAACGTTCATATTCTACTCTTAGAAAGATTCACTTGTACCCTTGTAAGATAAACCACAGAAGTGATCCCTCCAATCCCCCTCCCTCCACCCATTTCCTCCTCCCCTCTCCCTCCCCCCTCCCCATATTCTTAGGCTGTTATTAGGTTATAGCTTTCATATGAAAGGTATAAATTAATTTCATAATAGGGGTGTGTACATTGGATACTTTTTCTTCCATTGTTGTGATACTTTGCTAAGAAGAACATTTTCCAGCTCCATCCATGTGAACATGAAGGACGTAAAGTCTCCATCTTTCTTTATGGCTGAATAGTATTCCATGGTGTACATATACCACAGTTTGATGATTACTTCCTGATATTTCTTTTGTTTTGTCACCCTCGATAGAGTGTATCACAGCCCACAGCAACCTCCAACTCTTAGGCTTAAGCAAGTCTCTTGCCTCAGTCTCCCATGTACCTGGTACTACAGGCACCCACCACAATGCCCAGCAATTTTTTGGTTGGTTATGCTACCACCTGAAATCCAAACATTAGACATTACCAATATTTTTTACATTAGAAGATAAGGAGGAAAAAAACAGATGATAAGCTTATTAATGTAAATTACAGCTGCTCAGTCCCTACTCCAGTAGCAGCTCAAGAGATTTACTTTGCCTTTGTCTATTACCCAGTCCTGGATTTCTCTACCCTCAAAAAGCACTTCAGCTGCAAAGGGGTTTTTGCATGGAAGGGTAATCTTCAGGATCCGGGGACTTGGTGGACAAGCCTTTTGGGCTTGTTGCTATTTTCTGTTGGCAGAACTATTATTAGACAAGGGAAGGTTAAGAGGTGTCCAAGAGAACCCCTATGGTTCTAAGCCTAGTCCTAAAAGGTAAGAAGGAACTAGTCATGTGAAGATATTAAGAATGACTACCTCCCAGCAAGAAGAAGAAGTCATTCTAAGAGGTACATTTGCAGATCCTTCCTTGTGTTCAATTCTCTGTCTGTGCCCTCAAGAGCCTGCCCAGCTGCTCAGCCCCTTAGTTCCTACCCACAAATTCATACAGATACATGACTCAGTTTATCACCATGGTATGCACTTTCACCACTGTATTTTGCTGCACCTCACTGGGGTCAGTACACCATGCAGATACACCAGTAAGCCAGTCCTTTCTTTTTTTTCCCTCAACAAATCAGTCACTGGAATCCCTCAAAGCAATACAAGAAAATAACATGAGTCTGAATCCACTGCCTATGCTGGTTCCCTGTCCCTCTGGACTTCTTCAGGTGTAGTATTCATTAGCCATTTCCAATTTATAATAAAATTTTGCTGACCCTATCTAATTTCATGATTCAGCAAATCACATTGCTTATAATGTGTAGCTTGGGGAAAATAGTGACATTATCTCTGTGGTCCCCCTTAAGTCTCACCAGAGCCCAGTAAAAAGCTAGGTACTTTTTCTTCCCACTTGACTGTTGTATTGTTTTGTTTTCTTCTGTTTACAGCAGTACTTTTATTTTTCCTTTCACAATGGTGTGTTGCTGGGAGTTAATAATCTTAATAACAATAGAAAAAAGTATCTCTTCTGAAGAATTGAGAATTATATGCGAAAGCTTATGTTAATTAAATGGATGGGTAAACTTATACATATAAATGCAAATTGCATTTCAACACATGGCAAATAACAGTCTACAATGTTCTGCTGGGAAAACACAAGGTAAGAAAAGAGATTGGGTCCTAAGGCTTGAATTTTTCCAACCTTTTATTGGCTGGTGAGACAAAAATGGCAATGGGTTCAGGAACTCCTGCCAGCTCCTGGAGTGTTTTTCAACCATTTTTATCTCCCAGCGCACTTGTATCTATAGTTTAACTTCCACAGCACACTTAAATTATGTTGATCAAGAAAAAGAGTTTTAAAAAAAGAATATGCTTACTGTGTTTCAAACTTCTTTCCAAAATAATTTAATTACTGATCTTTAAAAATTTTCACAGCCCACCTAAAAGCCTCTCACAGCACACCAGCGTATTGCAGCACACCAGTTGAAAATTACTATTCTCTAGTGTGAGATTTTACACACTGAAAGTCAAGTTATTAATATCCTGCACAGAGCAGAAAATTGACAGTCTCGTCTTAAGCCAATAGCTTTTTTTCCTAAAAACATGTTATCTTTCCTTCACTTCAGTCATGAAACAATTGAGTCACATCACGTAAGAGTTTAAATCAAGAAAATATACATGGTATATATTAATATATATATGTGTGTTTGTGTGTATTTATATATGCACATATATACAAAGTCTGATAATTAAGTTTGCAAACTAGTCCTGGAAAAAGTGCTACATACCTCATTGCTGAATATCACTATAGTCATCTTCAAAGTACTTCCCTTGGTAAGCTATGCATCTAGTCTGTCCATCAAAGTAAATTTGTAACTCTTTTTCTGGATTGGCCATCAAAGCTATTGCTGTTTTACCCTTGATGTCCTGAATGTCATCAAAATGTCTTCCTTTCAACATTTCTTTTGTCCTCAGGTAAAGAAAAAAGTCATTATGGGCCAGTTCAGGTGAGTAGGGAGGGTGTTCCAATGCTGTATTTGGAATACTGTATTTTACTGGCTAAAAACTCCCTCACAGAATGTCCCTTGTGAGCTGGTGTGTTGTCTTGAAGGAAGAGACATGAGTAGCTGGCCAAGATTTTCAGTTAATATTTTCTTGTCTTGAGTGAGTGCAGTGGCTCACACCTGTAATCCTAGTGCTCTGGGAAGCTGAGATGAGTGGATCACCTGAGCTCAGGAGTTGGAGACCAACCTGAGCAAGCAGAAGACTAGTCCCTAAAAATATCCAGGTGTTATGGCAAGTGCCTATAGGCCCTGCTACTCAGGAGGCTGAGGTAAGAGGATAACTTGAGCTCAAGAGTTTGAGGTTGCTGTGGGCTGTGACACCCTAGCACTATACCAAGGGTGACAAAATGATACTCTATCTCAAAAAATTTTCCTGTCTCTCTATTGATGTTTATTGTTCCACTATGCTTCTCATAGTCAGCTGACAATTTTGATGCACAATTCAATGGATTTTTGCAATATTTCTATCAGTTCTGTTTGTGACTGGCTGCCGTGACCTCTCTTCACCAGTGACACTTTCTCTACCTTCAGAAAAATGTTTAATCCATTTGTACACTGCCATTTTCTTCATGGCATTATCCCCATAAACTTGTACTAATATGCCCCCAACTTCACTTTTATTCTTGCCAAGTTTAACAACAAATTTACAAATGTTTGTTTATTGCTTTAATTCAAGCTCCAAAATTTTCATGACAACACACAAAAACTTGCAATAACAATGATGAATGCCACTCAGCAAGACACTGCCACACATTGACATGAACACAACTGTGAGACACTAATATACCAAGGTGATGAAACCTTTCTGAATTGTTTGTACAGTGCTATGAATGTAAGTGCGGGGTGGCAAGTTCATGAACTTAACTGTCAGACCATATATATATATATATGTATATATATATATATACATATATATGTGTCAAAGTACAAATTTAACTGAAATACAAGCTCACATCAGCAAAAAGTTCTACATCTCATTTATTATAAAGTTAGTTATCTTTATCAGATATAGGTTTCAGGGATAAACTTCATTAAAAAAGCAAACTTCATTATATACCTAATGTATTAAATTGGTATTATAAAAGCCAGAAAAAATTGACATTTATGTATATTGATGATATTATATATGTGTGTGTGTGTATATATATATATATATATATTTTTTTTTTTTCCTCCTTGAGACAGAGTTTCACTTTGTTGCCCTCAGTAGTGTACCATGGTGCTGCAGCTCACAGCAACCTCAAACTCTTGGGCTCAAGTGATTCTCTTGCCTCAGCCTCCTGAGTAGCTGGGACTATAGGCATTGGCCATAACTCCCAGCTATTTTTTTTTTTTTAGAGATGGGATTTCGCTCTTGCACAGGCTGGTCTCAAGCAATCCACCCGCCTTGGCTTCCCAGAATGCTGGGATTAGAAGTGTGAGCCACTTCACTCGGCCCCAGTCATTTATATTTTAATAAAGGACAAGTCAAATTGCAACAAGCCAAATTATAGCCAACTGTTAAAGTTTTCATTTTTAAAAAATCAGTTCAGGAGGCTTTTTTCTGTACAAATGATTCCTTAGTCTCTCCCATGGCAGGCTCCTGAGCAATCCTCTAAGTCTAATCAGCCACATGAGATATTGAGTGGTGAGTCTTTCACATTTGCTGCTTATAATTTCTAAGTAATCAATATCTAGTATTTTCACTTCTGGGTAAGAGAAAAAATATTTTGGTCCATTAATCCACCCATCACTCCTGGAGGACATTAACCATCTCTGCTGTTACAAAGATGTGAATGTCATCATGTCTTAAAGCACAAACTTCTTCCCTAGCACTCTGGGCTCATCTGAGTACAATAGTAACTGCTTCATGGTAGGATCACATTCTATAAGCACTCCTTCAAGACACTGATCATCTTTTCCCAGTCAGAAGACATAGATGACCTCAAGACTTCTCTCCCCACAATGAACTGTGCCTCTGCATTGTTGACAGAGTGCCAAGGATGAATTTCTTTCCAGAGGCTTACTGCAGTTTCATTCCAGAGGCTGCCATGATGTCTGTCTCTTATGGCAAACTTTTACTTTTCAAATTAATACACACAGCAAGTGTATCTGCAAATAGTCCATCATAAAGAATTTGTGGTAGATGATGGAAGCATTCAATTTACTGCATTCCTGCTTGCAGATCCACATGTACCAGAAAGCGAAAAGAGAAAATGAAAAATAGTCATCAGCAGAAGAGGCCCTATTCCATAATTCTAGGGTGTGATTCTCCTTTTGCAGACTACCAGCTGCTCTCTAAAGCTTCTCTGTGTGCTATCGACTCTTGCAACACCACTGGTTCTGCTATATCATAATTCCAAATATAGCATCGCAAGGAGTAGCTTGCATTTTAGCAGACTTTTTTCTTGGTCCAATCTCCAATCAAGACTAGCAGGTCTTTAAGAATTGGTTGGAGCAGGGTGGTGCCTGTGGCTCAAAAGGGTAGGGCACAGGCCTCATATGCTAGAGATGGTGGGTTCAAACTCAGCCCCAGCAAAAAAAAAAAAAAAAAAAAAAACTGGTCAGAGAAGCATATCTAAATATAATGTACCTTGCTTCTCTGAGTGTGGCACATATTGTCTCTAACATCCAACGAGCTTCTATATACATTCTGTTCCTCTCTTTTTAGTGCATATGCAAGGTACAAAGAAACTGTCTCTTAGTTCACAAAGCATGTTCCAACATTCTGAGACCTCTAGAAATGTCTGCTGTCTGAATTTGAGAATATCTTGCCAAACATGGCAAGATCTATACACAAACATGGCAAGATATTCTCAAATTCAGATAGCAGACAGTTTCAGAAACCCAGCACAACTCAACCAAAATAAAACATCTCCCAGACACATTATAATTAACTTTGCCAAAGATAATGTGAAGGAGAAAATTCTGCAAGCAACCAGTAGTAAGAAAACCATAACCTACAATGGAAGAATAATGTTTTTTTATTTTTATTTTTTTGTGGAGACAAGAGTTTCACTTTATCACCCACAGTAGAGTGTCATGGTATCACACAGCTTGCAGCAACCTCCAACTCCTGGGCTTAGGCAATTCTCTTACCTCAGCCTCCTGAGTAGGTGAGACTACAGGCACCCACCACAATACCTGGCTATTTTTTCATTGCAATTTGGTTGGGCCGGGTTTGAACCTGCCACCCAAGGTATATGGGGCCAGTGCCCTGCCCATTGAGCCACAGGTGCTGCCCTTGGAAGAATATTAGAATGACTGCAGATCTCTCTGCTAAAACCTTTCAAACTAGAAAAGAGTGGTGGTCATCAACCTTTAACCTACTAAAACAAAAGAACCCAGGATCTTGTATCCAGCTAAACTGAGTTTCATTTATGATGGAGAAATTAAATACTTTAATGACATTCACATGTTGAAGAAATTTGCCATAATGACCAGCACAATCCTCTACCACAAAAGTAAACTCACTCAAAAACTTTTGATCAAATTCCAAATTTCACAGTGGAGAAAGGATTAAAAATGTCCACTGGACTTTCAAAAAGCTCAATACTCAAAATACTACCAGGTTTATCTATATTCTTAATTAATGTGAATGGCTTAAATTGTCCTCTAAAGAGGCACAGGTTGGCTGACTGGATACAAAAACTCAGGCCAGATATCTCCTGTATACAAGAATCTCATCTTACCTTAAAATATAAATATAGACTCAGGGTGAAGGGATGTTTATCTATAGTTCAGGCAAATGGAAATCAGAAAATAACAGGTATTGTAATTTTATTTGCAGATACAATAGGCTTTAAACTAACAAAAATAAGGAAAGATAAGGATGCTCACTTCATATTTGTTAAGGGTAACACTCAACATGATAAGATTTCAATTATTCACATTTGTGCACCTAACCAAAATGTACCTCAATTTATTTATTTATTTTGCAGGGTTTTTGGGCCAGGGCCAGGTTTGAACCCACAACCTCTGGAATATGAGGCCGGTGTCCTACTCCTTCGAGCCACAGACACCACCCTGTACCTCAATTTACAAGAGAGACTCTAACAGACATGAGCAACTTGATTTCCTCCAGCACCGTAATAGTCAGAGATTTTTAACACCCCTTTGGCAGTGTCAGATGTATCCTCCAATAAGAAACTCAGCAAATAAATTTTAGACCTAAACTTAACAATTCAACAATTGGATTTAACAGACATCTACAGAACATTTCGTCCTAACAAAACTGAATACACTTTCTTCTCATTAGCCCACAGAACATACCCCAAAATTGATCACATCTTAGGTCATAAGTCTAACCTCAGCAAATTTAAAAGTATAGAAATTATTCCTTGTGGGTGGTGCCTGTGGCTCAAATGAGTAGGGCACCGACCCCATATGCCGGAGGTGGAAGGTTCAAACCCAGCCCTGGCCAAAAAAAAGGAGAAAGAAATTATTCCTTTCATCTTCTCAGACCATCATGGAATAAAAGTTGAACTCAGTAACAAGTGGAATCTACATACTCATACAAAACATAGAAACTAAATAACCTTATGCTGAATGATAGCTGGGTCATAAATGAGATTAAGAAGGAAATTACCAAATTTTTGGAACCAAATGATAATGAATACACAAATTACCAGAACCTCTGGAATACCACAAAGGCATTCCTAAGAGGGAAATTCATAGCATTGCAACTCTTCCTCAAGTGAATGGAAAGAGAGAAAGTTAACAACTTAATGGGACATCTCAAGGAACTGGAAAAGGAAGAACATTCCGATCCCAAACCCAGCAGAAGAAAAGAAATAACCAAAATTAGAGCAGAATTAAATGAAATTGAAAACAAAAGGATTACACAACATATCAATAAATCTAAAAGTTGTTTTTTTGGAAAAGTCAATAAAATAGATAAACCTTTGGCTAACCTTACCAGGAATAAAAGAGTAAAATCCCTAATTTCATCAATCAAAAATGGCAAAGACAAAATAACAACAGACTCCTCAGAAATTCAAAAAATCCTTAAAGAATATTACAAGAAACTCTATTCTCAGAAATATAAAAATCTGAAGGAAACAGACCAATACTTAGAAGCACCTACCTTCCTAGACTTAGCCAGACTGAAGTGGAAATGTTGAATAGGCCTATATCAAGTTCTGAAATAGCATCAACTATACAAAATCACCCTAAAAATAAAAGCCTATACCTTATAGGGTATCCATATACCCTATCCTTATAGGGTCAGAGGAGATAAAACTTGCACTTTTGCAGACAATAAGATTGTATATCTGGAAAACCCCAGGGATTCTACTACAAAACTTTTAGAAGTGATCAAGGAATACAGCAGTGTCTCAGGTTACAAAATCAACACTCATAAATCTGTAGCCTTTATATATACCAACAATAGTCAAGCTGAAAAAACAGTCAGGGACTCTATTCCTTTCACAGTAGTGCCAAAGAAGATGAACTATTTGGCAGTTTACCTAACAAGGACATATAAAGAGAACTATGAAACTCTAAGAAAAGAAATAGCTAAAGATTTTAACAAATGGAAAAATATACCATGCTCATGACTGGGAAGAATCAACATTGTTAAAATGTCCATATAACCCAAAGCAATATACAATTTTAATGCAATCCGTATTAAAACTCCACTGTCATACATTAAAGATCTTGATAAATAATACTTCATTTTATATTGAATCAGAAAAAAAACCTCGAATAGCTAAGACATTACTCAGAAATAAAAAAAAAAAAAGCAGGAGGAATCATGCTACCAGACCTTACACTATACTATAAATTGATAGTGATTAAAAAAGCATGGTACTGGCACAAAAACAGAGGTAGATGTATGGAAAAGAATAGAGAACCAAGAGATGAACTCAGCTACTTACCATTATTTGATCTTCAATAAGCCAATTAAAAACATTCAGTGGGGAAAAGACTCCCTATTTAAGAAGTGGTGCTGGGTGAACTGGCTGGCAACCTGTAGATAATAGCTCCTAGGAAAATCTGAATACTTCTTTCCCCCCACTGCAGTCACTCTATCAATAGCTGCAGGACTACTTCAAAGCTACCAAGGAAGTACTCTGGCTCTTCACATGCTGCAAATTTGATATCACAGCTTTCAGTTATTCTTATCTGAAGTGGCTATTTTCTAGCCCTATCATAGGAAGCTACATGAATCCAGATTATTTATAGTTACTATTGTCAATATAATGATTGAGGGCCAATGTCTTGCCCTCTACTCATACTTTATCATCCTACATTTGCCACCACTGGTGATAATTAGAGCAATCCTGATGCCACTGTATGTCGTGATTTACCCATGTCTTATTCCTTTAGGCTAGAAAAATGTCTTTCCAATGCTATAATATGTGAACAACTGAATTCTAGCATTCCACTTTAAGTCAAGGAGAGTACACTGAAATTTATACTAGTTTCAACGTTCACACTGCAGCTGTGGTTAAAGAAAAATAAGTGCCACCTGGGGAAAACCTGTGTATTATTCAAAATCACTGAGAACGGAAAACACATATAACAGGCTTAAGTGATACAGCATTTCCTTAAAGCAAGAGGAGAAGAAAAATACACAAGATCCAGCCTCGTAAGTCTCCCAGGACTAGCCGGTATCCTGTGTAGCATCATGGTAATGTAGCTGCACACACCCACTTCATGCTACAGTAGAATGACCTCTTGTCCTCCTCCATGGGGTCTGAAATACAGAAAGCTGGGCTGTGCCCGAGGGCCACTGATGCATATGCTTAGTGTCCTTAAGCAAAACAAAGGAGGACACATTGAATCCCTCAGTCTCACTCTCCTTTCAATATCTTACCAGTATTCCAGTTGAACAAACCCTACTTGAAGCCAGGAGTCAAGGGAGCCTGACGATGCACTCCATACAATTTAGACAACCAAGGCAGACAGCAGGGTAGAGAGGCTGGTGAAAAGTAGATTCAGAGAGGCAAACAAAAGCTATCTAAAGTATGTGTATCAACAAATTGGAGCAAGGTCGATCCTAGTACTGCCCCATCATCTGTCCGTGATGTTATACAGTGAGATGAACATCACCCACTCTGGTCATCAGCAGCATAGTCAACATCCCAATATGTTCACGTCTTATGGGGCATCCAGGTCGCTTTCCATCTTTGCTTTTGCAACACTTTGGTCCTTACCCTTTAGGTGCACTGGCTGTTACTCAGACATCCACTCACCTGTGAGAGACATAGAAACATTTTGCTGTTCTCCAGTTCCATGCTGAGGTGGCAGGAAATTTGATAGGGCTACCCCAGGGCCTTTTGACTAAGAGAGGCTCCAATTCTCTCCATTCTGATTCTTCTGAGTTATGTTGAGAATAGATATTAAGCTAGGTTTTACTCAGTGAGACTTAATGTCTTTTTCAGGTTATACCCAGAAAGTGCTGTATTGGACTGTCTTGCATGGGCTGCCAAGGAAGGGATTCTGCAATGCTGTCTGGGGTTTTATCATTCTTTTTCTCACTTGTAGGAGATAGGAGGTAGGGGGAGGGAATGTGGAAATGCAGCATTTAAGCTTCTTATCTGCAACATTCACTGGTAACTAATTTTATATCATCATTTCTAACTGTCTTATATATCCCAGGCCCAGGTAACTTTCATAATCTTTGGGAAGGGGGATTAAGTTTGGCTTGGAAAAGATTCTTCCAAATCCATGTTTCATGGTAAAATCTCCACTTTTTAATAACTCAATGCCCTTGACATAGTCCTTTGGCAATAGACATACTCTCTGCAGTGTGTTAGACCTGCTCATTATTTAAAGGGAAGATATTTAACATTGATCATCTTAATAGTCTACTTTGAAATGTACTTTGAACTACATAGCAGTAACATCAGTTACGTTTTAGAGATAAATGGGTTTTTAGATGCCGTTTCATCATTAATTTTTACAACTAGGATTTCCTTTAAAGAAAATATCTTCTTTTAAGACTGTGTGTCTACCTTGATAGCACTTCTAGTAGCAAGGAACAAAATTTCAAAAATTGAATTTTAGGGCAGTGTCTGTGGCTCAGGGAGGAGGGCACTGGCCCCATATACCAGGGGTGGTGGGTTCAAGCCCAGCCCTGGTCAAAAACTGCAAAAAAAAAAAAAAATTTAGTTTTAAAGATTGAATTGAATTTTATTAGTGATTCATAAACCATGCAGCATCTATTCTACAAAAGAGAAAGGACTTCTATCAGCTGTGGTAGAACAATGGGCTTTTATAAGGCAACTTTAGCAGGAAGAAGGAAACAGCATAGGGCAAAAAATAGATAGTTACTTTCCTTACAGTTAAAATTAAGTCTCATTGGCTTAATGGGACTTGGCTACTTACTCTCTCCTGATTTCTCAGAAGTTTGAATGCTGCAGATAGGCAGTTTAGGTTTCCATGTGGTGATGTGCAACCTTAGCGTGAGTTAGTCCATTTGGGGTTGGTCTGTTGGGGCCTAGTGCAGGAGTTCAGCCCAAATCAATGCACTCTCATTCATTTTATCTAAAACTAGGAACTAAAATCTACACTCTTTAAATTTACCCTATCCATCAACCAATTCTACCCTGTCTGCTGATATAGGCCTTTTATGTGAAAGATACTAGAGTCAGCATTTTGAAAGAAATTTTAAAACTCTAAAATTAGTCCTATCCCTAGGAAGCTGACAACTTAGATAGGGAGACAACATATTAACATATGAAATAGTGTCCAGAGTTCACAAGGTTGTAAAACCCTGTAAGCCAGTGTTTTTCAAATTTTTTTTATCTCATGAAACACTTTTTCTTTCTTTCTTTTTTTTTTCTTTTCTTTTTTTTTTTTTTTTTTGAGACAGAGTCTTACTTTGTCATGCTTGGTTGAGTGCTATGGCATCATAGCTCACAGCAACCTCAAACTCTTGGGCTCAAGTGATCCTCTTGCTTCAGCCTCCCAAGAAGCTGGGACTACAGGTACCCTCCACAATGCCTGGCTATATATACTTTTTTTAGAAATGGAGTCTCGCTCTTGCTCAGGACAATCTTAAACTCTTGAGCTCAAGCAATCCATCCACCTTGGCCTCCCAACTCTCATGGCACACTTAAACCTATAGTTAAACTTCTGTGGCATAGTTAAATTATGTTGATTAAGAAAAAGAGTAAAAAATATATATATATGTTATATATATACATATATTTACTGTGTTCGAACTTCTTTTTTTTCTTTTGGCCGGGACTGGGTTTGCACCCACCACCTCTGGCATATGGGGCCAGTGCTCTACTCCTTCGAGCCACAGATGCTGCCCTGTGTGTTCGAACTTGTTTAGAAAATAATCTAATTAATGATCTTTAAATATTTCTGAAGCACATCTGAGATTCTCCCATGGCACACCAGTTTGCCATAGCACACCAGTTGAAAATCAGTGCTGTAAACCATAGTATCCTAAGAAAGCTTGATAATAATAATCCTATGTCTAAAATCATGTGTGCATTATATATCAGTCACTATATTAACATCTCTCACAAGTACTTCATTTTGTTTTCATAATCCATCTACAAAGTAGAAAGTATTCTTATCATCATTTGTGGAGGTAAAGAAACTTGTACAAGTTTATAGAGATAGTTTAAGTGGCAGAGCTAAGATGTGACTCCTCAATCCACACTCTTAATCAGCACAGTATATTATCTAGTAGTATTTCATTTGGATTTTGAATGATGAGTAAGGTTTTGGCAATAGCTATGAGCTTCACATTAATTAGTTTTATTATTACCAAGTGCCAGAAAAATGTAGTGAATTTTTAATTTGTTGTCTCATTTAATTTGTACCAAAAACATATGAAGTAAATCCTATTACCTTTTCTTTCCTACAGATGAGGAAATTACAGTTTTCCACAGGTTAAATAATTTTCCTACTTCACACAGCTAGTTAGTGGTAAAATAAAGATTTTATTGCGTGTATCCTTACTCTTTATCACCATAATAAGCTTTGACAAATTAGAATAGGAGGCCATTTAGACAAAAGTTGAAGGTAATGTATTGCTGGAGAGTAAGGCTAGATCAGTTTCTGAAGAGCCTTGAATGCCGAGATAGGGAGGTTGAACTTCATCTGGTTGATAATAGAGACTTACTATTAATTAAAAATTAATTATAATTAATTAAAATTATTATACTCCATTTTACAGAATGACTTCTGGGTCAAACTAGTGGAGTTGATGTGTTTAAATTAACAAAATCCATGCCGAATGCTCTCTGGTTATGGTTATCATCAGTAGGTCAGGGGTGACGCAGCACCCGCTGGGAGAATTAAACTGGGCCAAGACAGTCTCTGCTGGGGGATGACAGCTCTTTGCCTGTGTGTGTGTTGGGGTGGGGGATAATTCTCTTGATAAGAGGGAAGAAAGCCATGATCCTTCCCAGATAGTCAAAGCCTTGAGGGAGCTAGGCACCTATTTGTGACACATAGTTATTCTTCTGGGTCACTTGTACCATTTCTCATATTAATACTTAAATTTAGATTCTCCTTTTCCAGAACGTAAGAGTGCCTAACCACTTGATCCTTTCTGATTCAGCAGAATCTTTTAAACTTTAACTTTTTCCTTGCTTAGCCTATAAAATCCACTGATACTATATCCAGTCTGTCCATTAATGCAACAGGCCAGAGGAGGAAAACACAAAATACAAGGAGACCAGATGAAAAATTATTGTCATTGTTCACACATGAGATAGGAGCTGCAACCAGAATGAAGACAGTGCGAGCAGGAAGCTGCTAAAGGCTTTTCAAAGAAATGATGGAATCAACAGTGGGTAGGGTGAAAAAGAAAGGAGTGAATCTGCAGTTCCAAGTCAAGGTAAGATGGAAAATGGCACCATGGAAATGTTGGGTTGGAAGGATGGGAACTTAACTAGTAGACATATTGAACTTTAATGTGGTTGCTGAACATCCAAACACAGATGTCCATTGAGCAGTTAGGAATGGACCTGAGCCAGGAGAGCCAGCAGAGCTGGAGCTATTGTTCATTCAGTGAGGGTCAGAGAGGCAAAGGAAATGGAAGAGCTCTTCAAGGGAAGAGCATTTCACTGTATAGATTTCCTCTGTATTTCCAGCAGCTAAAATGTCAGAGTGCAGTAGACATGATCTTTATTTAAAATGGTTTCTTTTGCTTTTGAGGGCAAGGAAAAAAGAAAAGGAATTAAGTTAACAGAGGCAATCAATATAACAAAAAGAATAATGCTCTCTTCAAAATTTTTTTCCCTAAAAACCCTCAATCATCAATCTTACTGAAGCATATTTCTGCTTCCTGTTATAATAACAAACCTGTAGTATAAAAATACTCCTTGATTTTTAATCCCCTTGTTTTTAAAATAAACTTGGTTATATATTATGGTAACAGAAAGAACTGTTCTATTTATTCAACTATACATTCCAAAAATGTAAAATATGTACAACATGAATTAATTAAAGAACTATAAAATCTCAATGTCTACTTATAAGAAAGCACAGGGAATACCATTTAATTTCCTTTTGATAATTCAAAAGGCACATTGAGATTATGAAGTCCTCAGGGTCATCACTGAGGCCATAAATTTTCACTAGACTAAGAATGTGTGAAAGCATGAGATTCATAGGATATAAAAAATAGTAGATTTATTCTGTACTTGAGCAATTAGAAATAAACACTTTTATAAAGAAGTTAGCTTTTGGTATATTAAGAATTTATTCAGTATGATAATTAGAATGCTGTCACTTTAAGATTTCATCTTCTGATGCCTCATTAAACACAAGAGCTCTTAGTAAGATCTACTATTAATTTGGTTGATTGATTGATTATACATTGTCTTTTTAAACATCTCTTGAGTATGATTGATTAAAATCATACTCATCATATATTTAAAATCATCATATATTTAAAAATATATCTCAGGTATAAAAATAAAGATTTTTAACCTAATTCTAAAGTCTGAAGTTCCCTTTGACAAAAAACAGTGATAAAATGAGCAAACCTCAGGAAGTCTAAATGGGACACCCCACTACTGGTTGGGCAACTCCCTGGGAAAAAAGAACAAGAGACATTTCTGTGAAACTTGAAGAATTTCACTATTTTTCTTCTGAAATAAAATCCTCTTTCTAGTGCTTCCCCAGGAGAATAAAACATACTAAGTCAATACATGGAAATAATAAAATTTAAATCCATTCAATAAAACTTAAGTTATAAGTAATAAATAGATAACTAGAAAAACACAATAATTGTCCCTACCTACTTGGGCTGAAAACTAAGGCTGTCACTCCCAGGACAGGAAAGTGAGCCAGAGGCACTCTTACAGGGGGACTCAAAGTAGGCAAGGCCTTGCAGAAGTCACTACTACCAGAAAGTGAGTGGACACTGCTGGGATCTGAGAGGGAGACATGAGCAGGGCAGGAGACATGAGCAGGGCAAGAGTCACTGCAGGGACTTGATTATGAGCCTCTTGCAGCCAAGGCAAGGAGGGAGCCCCACCAGCCTGGGGCATGAGCCCCACCCCCAGCTTAGGCTGTGACCACTGAGGGAGGCCCCACCTGCCCCAGTCTGGCTCCCCCAACCTCAATCCCAGCCTAGGACAAAACACATAATTCAGGGTCCTGGGAATAGCTCAAGCCTATCCGTCACCTTGGGCATCTAGTACTCTTCCAAAGGCCTGAAGTTGGGCCACAACTCATGATGTCTACCACCTCAGCTGTCACCTAGCTGCAAGCACCACCTGTAGGCCTGAAGACTCACCTGTCTAGCACATTGCAGTCACTGCCAACATCAATACACTCTGCTTTGAACCCAGAGAATCATCCCATAATTGCTACTCCCATTGCCCATGTCTCGCCAGCTGCCCAGGGACCCAAGAACTCATGCACCTTCCTAGTCCACCACTGCCACTACTATTATCTAACCAAGCCACCTGGAAGCCCGAGGATCAACCCATTAGTAACCACAAACACACGTGCTAACATCCATTGCCTTGGGACACAGAGACAGGCATAATCAGCACACTGCTACTACCACGGAAGACTGGCCCACCTGAGATGTCAGTCCCCAGCACAATTTTACCACAGCCTCCATGATAATTGCACCTACTCCACTGAGGGAATCATGGATATCACTAACACTGCTTAAAGCCCAAAAAATTATACAGAGACTACTCTATTCCACACACCCAGAGTCAAAGCCAAAAACCCTACTCGACCAACAACATAGATAAATCTTTAGGGAAGTCTCCCCCTACACAAATAATAATAAGAAAAAGTAATAAATTCAAAAACAAGAAGCAACTATCACACAGTCACACAGTTAGTAAAAGCAAGGATACAAGAAACGTGAAAAAACAAGGAAATATGACACCACTAAAGGAACATAAAATTCCTCTAGCATTAGATATTAATCAAAAGGAAGTTTTCAAAATCCTAGATAAAGATTTCAAAATATTGATTTTAATAAAGAAGCTCAGTGACATACAAGAGAATCCTGAAAAACAATACAAAGAAATCAGAAAAATGGTTCAGGATATGGAATGAGAAGTTTATCAAAGAGATAGGTATTTTTAAAAGGAACCAAATAGAAATTCTTCAACTGAAGAATTAATTGAACAGAATACAAAATACATTTTAAAGCTTCAATAATACACCAGAAGAAAAGACATAATAAATATCAGAGCAGAACTAAATAGGATTGACAAAATAAAAAGTTGGTTCTTTGAAAAGACAGACAAAATTAATAAGCCACTAGTTAGATGAACCAAGAAATTAGAGGAGAAAACCCAAATGGACACACTCTAAAATGTAAGAGGAGGCATTACAGGTATTACAGAAATCCATAAGATCATTACAGACTGTTAGGAACAACAATGCACTGACAACTGGAAAATCTTCATAAAATAATAAATTCCTGGAAACATAAACCTACTAAGATTAAATAAGGAAGAAACAAGAAGCCCAAACAGACCAACAGAGTAGCAAGATTAAATCAGTAATAAAACGTCTCCTGACAAAGAGAAGCCTGGGACAGGATGGATTCACAGCCAAATTCTACCAAACATACAAAGAGGAAATGCTCACAATTTTTCTGATACTATTCCAAATAATCAAAGAGGAGGTAATTTTTCTTAATTCATTATTTGAGGTCAATATGACTCTGATATCAAATCCAGACAAGGATACAGCAAAAATAGAAAACTGCAGGCCAATATCTCTGATGACCATAGAAGCAGAAATTTTCAGCAAAATACTAGCAAACTGAATGCAACAGCACATCAAAAAGGCAGTACACCACAATCACATGGGATTGACACCAGGGATGCAAGGATGGTTCGACATGTACACGTCAATAGATGTGATACAGCACATTAACAAAATGAAGGACAAAAACCACACGGTCATCTCAGTAGACACAAACCATTTTTTTTTAAGGTTGCTAAATTCAGCGTCCTTTCATGATAAAAACTCTCAACAGATGAGACATAGAAAGAAGTAATAAAGGATGACAAACCTCAGCTAACATCATAGTGAATGGAGAAAAGTTGAAAAGTCTTTCTTCTGAGAACTGGAGCAAGAATACCTACTTTTAGCAGTCCTAATCAACACAGTACTGGAAGTCCTAACCAAAATAATCAGGCAAGAGAAAGAAACAAAAGGTGTCTTAATTGGAAAAGATCCATCAAACTGTCCTTTGCTGATGCTATGATCTTTTTTCTGATGAGTTTTTAAAATTTTGATATATTTAGTGGGTGCAAGTATAGTTTTGTTACATGAATATGTTGTATAGAAGTGCATGCCCACCACCTGAACAATGTATATTATGCCCGATAGGTAACTTTTGATTTCTCAGCCCCTTCCAACTCTTTCATCTGTCTATTTTTCAACTCCGTATGGCAATGTATAGCCCTTATTTAGCTCCTCTTATAAGTGAGAACATGCAGCATCTGATTTTCCATTCTTGAGTTCTATTGCTTAGGGTAATGTCCTCAAGTTCCATCAAAGTTACTTCAAGAGACATTTCATTCCTTTTTATGGCTGAGTAATACTCCATGTGAGTTACACATACATATACATAACTGTATGGATTCTGCATCTTAGCCTTTTGTCAGAAGATGAGGAGAAAGGGAAATTCCTATTTACAGTTGATGAAAATGTAAACTAGTACAGCCGTGATGGACAATAGTATAGAAAGTTCTTAAAAACTAAAAATAGAATTACCATTTGAGCCAGCAACCTCACTACTGGGTATACAGTCAACACAAAATAAACCCTTGTATTAAAGGGATACCTTCACTTGCTTGTGTATTGCAGGATTAGTCACATTAGCAAAGATTTAGAATTAACCTAAGTGTCCATCAATGAATGAATAGAAAATGTTATATATACACAATGGAATACTACTCAGCCATAAAACAAAAATGAAATCATGTCATTTGCAGCAACATGGATGGAATGGGAGGTCATTATTTTGAGCAAAATTAGCCAGGCACAACAAACAAATATCACATGTTCTCACTCATAAATAGAAGCCAAAAAATGTAAACATCTGGAGGTGAAGAGTAGAAAAATGGATAATAGAGACTAGGAATGGTAAATGGAGTAGAGGGCAAGGGGGAAGCTGAAGAGAAGTTAAAGGGTACAAACGTACAGTAAGATAATAGGAAAAAATTCAGTGTTTGATTGCAGAGTAGGCTGACTACTGTATTGTTCTTGGGTGCTGGATGCCCTAAATACCACGTGATCACTATGCACTATATAAATGTAAAAAATCTCTCATGTACACCATAAATTTGTTCCTTTCCATCACCCTCTAGCACTTTAATTTCCTTTATATTGTCACAGTACTTACCATCATCTGAAAATATTTGCTTGTATGTTTATCTGTCTTATCAATCCCTATGCCCACCTTCAGGAAATATTGTTGAATGAGGGAAGAAATAAGTTTTTGTGGCTGGTCGATCTAACTGGAGACAATTTGTAGTTGATTTTGTCTTAGAACTTTCAAAAGAAGCATCTTAAGTCTTTTAGAATGCTTAAAGAGAAAACTTTGATTTCTCTGAGTCATCTAAAACATAGTCTTGTGTGGAGTGGGTTATTTTTTTCTTGGATACAAAATGGAAAAATGATGGAGATTTATTTTTACCCTAAATTTAAGGAATTTTAAAATATGCTAATTATGGAAGGCAAAAGTTCAACAGTGTTTCTTTAATATTTACTACGTGCGAAGCATTTTTCTAGCTACTGGAAACTAGTTACTCAACTTGAAGTGATGAACAAAGGAAGAGTTTCCCTTCCTTCCTTCATCCTTCTCCATCTCAGTGATAGTGTTTACATTACTATGGGAGTTTGGCCTAATATTTCCCAGTTTGATTATTTTATTTTTCAAAGGACGCTGTAGAGCACAAGGGATAGGAATGACGGAATGCTGTTTTTAGGCTGTGAGAATATGGGTAAGTTATTTGGCTTCTTTGTACTTCAGTTTAGTGGGGATGAAAAAATAGGGCCTATCTCAGGTTATTGTGGAGATGAAATGAACTGATACATGAAGAGCCCTCGGAATGGCACTTAACACATGTGGGTGCTTAATAACTACCAGCTATGATTATGATCATCACAATAAAATCATTTACATAAGCCTTATTTGTATTCTTTGGCACATTTAATGTTGAAATGCCCTGTGATGACATGGATGGATTTTTAAATTTAACAATATTCTTTATACAAAATAATGGGAAGGCATAAATTGAAGAACACACAAATGTAAATAGGGATATATGCACTGGGCAATAAGGAACGCCATGGACATATACAGGTCGGTTGGTAATTTGATAGTGAGAAAACATTCACCTTGAAGTAATTATACGCCAATCTTTATTAAGTTCTTACTATGCACCAGGCATTATACTAGGCACTCCAGCCTAAACAATAGTGCTAAAAAAATACAAATCCTTGTTAAGAGTTTGAGGTCAGACAGATAGGCAGATGGGTGAGGAAGGAAAAGGAGAAGGCTTGAAGAGAGATTAAAAATTAGCAAAATGAAAACTTTAAGGAAATATCATGAAGTTTGATACTATGGTATTACAGTGTATTTAAAGTATAGCTAATTTGGTCCAGTTGTGTAATATCCCCAGAAGCCTCCAGCTGTTCTGATACGGGCACTGACAAGGCAGGTAGCTGAGTACAAACCATGGCTGAATTTCACGCAGATGACTCGCAAAGGAGTAAGTATAGTGATGGGTCTAAGCTGGATAAAAGGAGGGTGTGAATTGGGAAAATGATGGGATTAAGAAAATGCAAGTACAGAGGGGTAAACAAAGAGTTTCAGTAGGAGTTATAGAGTGAAGCTACAAGATGATAGAGATTTTCAGGGTGGTGTATTTACTGGTGATAAGGTATGAAGGGCCAGTATGGAACTAAAATAAGATGGGAGCAAAGATCATTTTGTGAGAAGGTCAAGAAACTAGGGCCCAAGTGCTGGATGGGTCATCCGGAAATTACTGAATCCACTGACAATAATTCCAGGAGTAGGTATAGAAGGGAAGGAAGTGAACCAGAAGCTCAAACTCCAATATCTACCCTGATAGACTTGAGAGAAGCGAGACATAGGGAAGCCCACAGCTCAGTTCCTGCTGAATGCTGGCAGGCAGGAATGTGCACTCAGCATTGCAGGACTTTATGTCTTTTTCCAGGCTTTTTTTTTTTCTGAAACACTTAGTAAAGATATTAATATATGCCTATCCCACAAAACCAACTACCATTTGTTACAAATAGCTAAAAATAGTTTGACCAGTTTTTAAAATGTTCTTATCTGGCAACAAAATGCCTCTAAATTGTTAAAGATAATTTTATTTGGTTATCCTACTTTATTCACCCAAATGTTTTATGATTTGTTGGAAGTACAATTTTTATTTATTTATTTATTTATTTATTTTGAGACAGAGTTTCACTTTGTAGCCCCTGGTAGAGTGCAGTGCTGTCACAGCTCACAGTAACCTCAAACTCTTGGGCTCAAGCGATTCTCTTGTCTCAGCCTCCCAAGTGGCTAGGACTATAGGTCCCCACCACAGTGTCCGGCTATTTTTAGAGATGGGATTTCTCTCTGGTTCAGTCTGGTCTCGAACTTGTGAGCTCAGGCAATCCATCCAGCTTGGTCTCCCAGAGTGCTGGGATTATAGGCATGAGCCACCTCACCCAGCCTGGAAGTACAATTTTTAAAACTCAAAGTTTACATAAAATTTCATCATGAAGTAAATGGGACTATTGGTGGTTTAGTTTATCCAGTACACTTGTGTTCCATGTAGGATAATGTTTCCATAGATAGGAATTTATTTTACATGTCAAATATATGAACATTACATAGACTTTCTTAGGATCTTCACCATGCAGCTTCTAACTGACTTGAGTTTTACTTATACTTTGGGGAGAATTGGTCATTATCTTCAAAGTCACTTTTTCCCTATTATGTCAATATTTCTGTTATACAGATTAAACAATCTATTGTTTAATTCATTTTTTCATCCATTTTGTTTTCTAATTTTTAAATTGTTACCCTGGTTACCTTTTAAGCTTTTGAGAGGTACAGGGAGAGACAATACCAAAATCATCATGTTCGCCGTTCCTAGACAAAGTTTATACGTTATTATCAGGTAAAACTGACAACCCAGCACTTGGTGCCTTCACAGACAGCTGAGAGCTTTAGGGCCATAACCAGTATCACCTTCACCCACTACCTTGCTGAGTTGAGAGGTAAGTAAACTTTTTTTGCTGAAACAACCAAAGAATGGGACAGATAGAAAATAGAAATTTTCTTTTTGACTTTTCACACATTGAATTTATCACTCTGCAAAGCAAAAAAAAAAAAAAAAAAAGTGTTTGAGGATACTGCAGCTTCTCTAAAATCAGAAAAATTATGGCACAAAAGAAGTGTCTGAGTTGGAAAATAGTTTCTTGCAGATCTGGAGTTCTGCTGCTGCAATTCTATTTTTGATGATCTGGAAGGGTCAAGGAAACTAAGTGAACCCACATTTATAAACAACACTGGGAACAGAGGTAGAAAGAAATCAGGAAAGCAAGCAGAAGGTGCAACTGCTATTATTAACAGGTGGTGGGAGCAAGGAGCGCTCAGCCTAGGCGTAGGTCTACTTAGTGTTCTAAGCATGCGATGACCACCGGGGACGTGGCAGTAGGTGAGGGCAGCAGCCAACTTTCAATTAAGGAGCTCCAATCGAGAAGCAGTTTGTACCTATGTCCTGCAGTGTATAGAAGAGATTCAAGGGGTGACTTAATTTACAAAGCCTTAGCTACCTCTGGCTCCTTTTGCATGGCAACAGCAGCTCAAAGTTAATGGAAGAGTTTTGTTTCCAAGCAGCAATTCTAGGGATTTGAGCTTATCCAGTATCTATTTGTAGCTTTAGGTGACTTAGGTTTTCGTTGCTAAAATAATGTCTGTCCATTCTTATTTCCAAGATGAGGCTTCAGCCATATGAGATGAAAATACAACTGATGACTTAGAGAAGTATTTCGACAAAGCCTAGAAATAACATTTTCTTCTAGAAGCTTCTTTTCCATCTGCCTATTCATTCCAGCCCTTCTTGTCTAAAATTCAAGAAATAGTGATCCCCACATTTTAACTCTATTTCCTCATCTCCTTTTCATTCCATCACTCATTGATCTTTTTCTTCCTTCACCAAGGCACTGAAACTGTTTGGCAAATGTCACCAGTGACCAATGCCCTTTTCAGTCATTATCTGTTCTGCTTCTGATAATGTAGATTTCTCCTCTTCTTGAAGCTCTTGTTAAATAGAACTCATGGGAGGTCACTGTTGTGGATGCTCTTGCATTAGACCCTGATAAACCAAACTGGAATGGAGTCGCTTCCATCAGGTGCCATGTAATCAAACTGAACTTTAAAAAGGGACACCACTTTCCACTCAGTTTGTTGGCTTTGTTCTCTGCCTCTCTTCACTCCCTACACTTCTGTCATCTTCTGGATTTCTCCCCACCTCCTTGACTGTTCCTTCTTAGTCCCCCATTTCTGTCTACTCCTTAAATATTTCTCATCCCAGCTTCTCTATTCAACCCTTCTAACCTTTTCTTTTTATTACTTTAAACACCACTTATGCAATAATAATTCACAAGTTGTATTTCTAGGTCTGCCCTCTTCTGTGAGCAGCTGCCCGCTGGATTCCTCTATGTGGTTGTCCCATAGGCATCTCAACCTCTGCAAGCAAAAAACTAACATTGTCATTTTCCCTGCTTCTCCTTTACATCCAAATTCAATAAATGCTACCAAAATTCACAGCGACACCCAAGCCACAGGCCATGGAAATGGACTGATGATTCCCACTATCTTGCCCCTCACCACCTCCACCCTCACTCCATCCATAAGTTTAATGAAAGGCAAAGAAAGCCATCAAGCCCTGCTGGTTGTAGCTGCAAAATTCACATAATTCTACTCTCTGTTACCTCACTTGGGAAAAAATGATCGATAGATGCCCGTGCAAGACAACACTGATGTTGGAATTATCTTTTAAAAGGCCTAAAGCAGCTATTTTAAAATGCTCCAACAAGCAATCCTTACTAAATTTTTTGATCTATCAATTACTGAAAGAGATGGATAAAGGCTCTGTGCCTGTAGCTCAGTGGTTAGGGTGCCAGCCACACACACCAGGGCTGGTGGATTCGAACCCACCCTGGGCCTGCTAAACAACGACAACTGCAAGAAAAAAATAGCTGGGTGTTGTGGTGGGTACCTGTAGTCCCAGCTACTTGGGAGGCTGAGTCAAGAGAATCGCTTGAGCCCAAGAGTGGGAGGTTGCTGTGAGCTGTGATGCCACGGCACTTTACCCAAGGCAACATAGTGAGACTCTGTCTCAAAAAAAAAAAAAAAAAAAGAGATGGATAAGATCTCCTACTATGATGACGAACTATGATAATCCCATGTAGATAAGAGACATTATTATGAAGAATTATAAGACCATAAAATCTATGTTCATTCCTCGGTCTTTCCTTATTTATTATGAACTAAACACTTTTGGAAAGTACTAATCTGTTATTTTGGATTTTCTTTTTTTTAATTTAAATTTTTTTCTTTTTTTATTGTTTGGAATTCGTTGAGGGTACAAAGAATTAGGTTACATGATTGCATTTGTTAGGTAAAGTCCCTATTACAGTTGTGACCCACCCACAAGACGTGTACCATACACCATGACCCCCTATCCCCCTCCTCTCTCCCCCTTCCCTCATTCCCCTACCCCACACCTTGTGGCAGCTCATGTACTGCTTTCATATTAGAATTCAGTATATTGGATTCCTGCTTCTCCATTCTCAAGATACTTTACTAAGAAGAATGTGTTCCACCTCCATCCAGGTTAATACAGAAGATGTAAAGTCTCCATCTTTTTTAATAGCTGAATAGTATCCCATGGCATACATATACCACTTGTTAATCCAGCTTGTTAATCCGTTCCTGAGTCATTTGTCTTCTTTTTTATTTTATTATTTTTAAAATTTTTTTTGTATGGGATTAATTGAGGGTACAAAGAATTAGGTTACACTGATTGCATGTGTTAGATAAAGGCCCTCTTACAATTGCGTCTCAGATCCAAGAAGTATGCCATACACCGTGACCCCCATCCCCCTTTCTCCTCCCCTCTCTCCACTAGCTTATTCCTCTACCCACCCCTTGTATTAGCTCATCTACCGCCTTCATATTAGAATTGAGTACATTGGATTCTCACTTCTCCATTCCTGTGATGCTTTACATTTGTATGATATCCCTTCAATTGCTGTTTTCTGAAGTTTTCTCTTGATTAGATTAAGCTTGCACATTTTTGGCAAGAATACCACAGAACTAGGCCAGGCTCAGTGGCTCACAAATGCCTATGATCCTAGCTCTCTGAGAGGACAAGGCAGGTGGATCATCTGAGCTCAGGAGTTTGAGACACTCATCTCTACTGAAAATAGAAAAACTAGCCAGGCATTGTGGTAGGTGCCTGTAGTCCCAGCTACTTGGGAGGCTGAGGCAAGAGGATTGCTTGAGCCCAAGAGTTTGACATTTCTGTGAGCTGTGGTGCCAGAGTACTCTACCCAGGGCAACAGAGTGAGACTGTCTCAAAAAAGGAAAAGGAAAAAAAGAGAGAGTACCACAGAACTGATGTACCGTTAGTTTTTCCTTTGTAATTAATGTCCTGGCGGGAGGGGTGGCAGTGCTTTAGGACTGTGCAGGTCTTCCATTTCTCCTCAAACATTAGACCACACATTTTAGCACTAATGGATGGTTCTTGCCTACAACAATTAATACTTTGCTATTCCCATGTGATTTTCTATTTCTTTCATTCTGTCTACATTTATTAATTGAAATTCTTCTGCAAGGTAGAACTCCCTCCCTCACTTATTTATTTATTCAATACTATATTTACATCAATATGGACTCAAGTATTTTTCTTTTATTATTTGGATTATAATTTAAATAACTATTATTATTTTTATTTTCTGGGTTGCTCAGATTGTTCCAGTTTGGGCCACTGGGAGTCTCTCAGATTGGCTGCAGAGCTTTTCAACATGATTCATCTCCCCATCCCTTTTTCAATATTATTTTCACTTTCTGATACCATAAGATGCTCCAGGCTCATTGTGTTATTTTCCATCTCCCGGTTATGGAATCAAGCACTTCTTCAAGGAGCCCTGGTTCCATTTTCTGGAGAATATATATAGAAACCACTGTCCGGTGTAATCATTATATGAGGCTGCCACTTGTTCTGCCCCTTCTTAGTGAACAGAGAACACACACGCGCACACACAGATACAGAAATTTGTTTCTTTAGCTATTTGAACAGATACCTTTAAAAAACAAAGAAATGGAATCAATATCTCAGATTTCAAAGTATTTATTTCTACCCCTACCCTTATCTCATTTGTCACTTATTTCTTTGACATTGAGAAATCTGGCTCCCATTATCTAAAATATATTTACTTAATCTTTGAACTATACATATAGGCTTTAAGTTGCCAACCCAGGCATTCGAGTACAGTTCTCTCCATTGTTTACCCCATTGAAATACTGTTTTGCAAAGTAACTTAGGTGAGTTCCTTATTCTCCTGCCCCTCTGGTTATGCTTACATTCATTTTGAATTCAGCTAGGCTTGTTACTGTTTATATTTCCTTTTGAGTTCCTTCTACATCCTGATTGTTTGCTGTTGTTTGCTTTTGCTTTAAGTTTACATATAATAAAATTTGTATTTTGTGGTGTAGTTTTTTTTTTTTTTTTTTTGAGACAGAACCTCAAGCTGTCCCCCTGGGTAGAGTGCTGTGGCATCACAGCTCACAGCAACCTTCAACTCCTGGGCTCAAGTGCGTCTCCTGCCTCAGCCTCCCTAGTAGCTGGGACCACAGGCGCCTGCCACAACGCTTGGCTATTTTTTGGTTGCAGCTATCATTGTTGTTTTGGCCGGCCTGGGCTGGATTCGAACCTGCCACCAGGTGTATGTAGCTGGCACCTTAGCCACTTGAGCCACAGGCCATTGTGGTGTAGTTTTATGGATGCTGATAAATGCATAGACTTTTGAGTTCCCCACCATAGTCATGATACAAAACATTTCCATCACCTCAAAAATTCCCTCATAAGGAAGCATTTTAAACATTTGCTTACTTACTGATTGATTGATTGAAAAGATCTCAATATGTTACCCACTTTGGAGTGCAGTGGTGTGACAACAGTTCACTACAACATTGAACTCTTGAGCTCAAGCAATTCTCCTCCCTCAGTCTCCTGAGGAGCAGACTATAGTATGTGCTACCACACCTGGCTAATTCAAAAAATTTTTTGCGTAGAGATGAGATCCCACTATATTGCCCAAGCTGGTCTCTGACTCCGGGCCTCAAGCAATCCTCCTGCCTTGGCCACCCAAAGTGCTAGGATTACAGGCATAAGCTGCCACACCTCGCCAATAGTAGCAAATTTTAAAAAAGGAAAAAGAATGACCACAGATAATTGAAGATTTAAAATCTATAGAAATGTTTTCCAGTTATTTTTAATTGATGTATTTCATGTTACTATTTTATTCTTCAAATATCATATTGATCTTACAATTTTTTAAAGTCTTTAGCATTTTAAATTAACATTATTGAGCTTTAATTTACAAAAAGAAATAAACTGCACCTACTTAAAGCATAAAATTCGGTGAGGAAGAGGCAGATGAGGTGAAAGAAGGAAAGGTCAGAGAGATCTGAAATATAAGAACGATTCAGGCAGCCATTCCTGTCTCTGAATATGAAGAAAGGGGGCTACAAGCCAGAGGATGTAGGAAGGCCTCGAGACAGTGAGAATGATATCCACTCAACAACCACAAAGAGACAGCGGCCTCTGTCTTACAGCTACGTTTACAAGTGAATTCTGACAGCAACCTGACAGAGCGTGGAAGTGGATCCCCCCACCTCCAGAAAAGAGCCCATCTTGCCAACACCTGGATTTGGCTCTGTGACAGAGAAACCAGCTTTCTCTGTCAGCCCAAGTTTGTGGTGATTTGTTGTGGCAGCAACAGAAAACTAACATAATGGGAAACAGATGCAACCCAAAGAAAGTTTTGGGGGTTAGTAATATACCAGTGTTAATTTCTAAGTTTTGACAAATAATGCCAAATGGCTGTGTTAGACGCTAACACTGGGGGAAATCGGAGGAGTGGTATACGAGTGTACATTGCAATTTTTCTGTAAATCCAGATTTTTTCCAAGATAGAATGTCCATTAAGAAACATCTACATATTCTGATAAATATCAGTACCTATGAAACCAGCACCAAAATCAAGATGCAGAACATTCCTGACAACTGTAAAAGTTTCCTTAGCCTCTTTGCAATCAATCATTCCCTCCCTCCACTCTGACCGTGAGCAGCCAGTGATCTACTTTCTGCCACTATGCATTAGTTTGCATTTCCTAAAATTTCACATAAGTATTCCATTTAAACTTTTCTATTGGGTTACTACCTATATCTTTTTACATTATTTTTTAGTTGCTCTAGGTATTATCTGAATCTCTAACCTTTGGTACTATTGTTTACGTCTATATGTATATATATACTGAGGGTGCCAAAAAATGTATGTGCATTTTAAAAAAGGAAAAAACTGTATTAAAATCTTAATACCCAATATATACTGATAACTTTTGTTATCTTGTATCTCTTGTTATGGCAGAAGTTAAATGTGACTTGAGTATTACAGTTTTAATACAGTTTTTTTCCTTTGTTAAAACGTATATACATTTTTTTTGGCACCCTGTGTGTTCAGGTGAGTATACCCACAGTATGTATATATATATGTGTGGTGTGTGTGTATATGATGTACATCTATATTGGTAGATACAGATATATAGATAATAGTGTGTGCAGGGGTGTTAGGAAACCAAAAGTACAGGGTTATAATTTTGGTTTAAAAATGCTATGTACCCTTACAGAAATTAAGAGAAGAAAGGAAAAGTAGTTTTATATATAAATATATTAAACCACCAATTTATCATTTCCAATATTTTTCATATCCTCTTCTAATGCTTGAGTTGCCATCTGGGGTAATTTTTCTTCCATGTTATAGACCTTCTTTAGTATTTCTTATAGCATAGATCCGCAGCTAATTCTCTTAATTTTGGTTTACTTGAAAAGTTCTGTATTTTATCTTTATTTATTTGTATTATTATTTTTATTAAATCGTAACTTTGTACATTGATGCACTTATAGGTTTCAGGGTACTGCTCCAATATACCATGTGAAATGCTTACATTGAACTAAGTAACACATTGATCACAATTATATTCATTTCCTAATAGTTTTGAAATGTACCACTGCATCATGCACAAAGGGTCATGGCATTAGGAAGGTTGAGAACCACTGCTATAAGTTCTTTGATCATATGAACTCAATGCTTCCCTGTTAAGAGGTGGAGTCTCTGCCCCTTAAATGAGGGAAGGCTTGTGACTACTTCAACCCATAGAACACAGTAGAAGTGACACAGTGTGACTTCATAGGCCAAGCCATAAAAGGTGATGCAGCTTCTGCCAGGTTTATAGGAAAACATGAGGTCGGAGCCCTGCACATTGACCACCCTGAGACCATCCTGCTGTAAGGAAGTCATGGCCACATCCTAGTCTTTAATCAACCCAGCCCAGAAGCCAGACACATGGGTGAGAAGCCACCTGGTGACATCACCTCAGCTGTTACCTCCTAGCTGAGGTCCCAGACATCATGGAAAGTCAACAAGTCACTGTCACTATGTCCTGTCTAAAGTTCTGATCTTCAGGATCCATACGAATAATGGACTGGTCATCATTTTAAGGCACTAAGTTTTAAGGGATTTTATTATATGGCAACAGTAACCTGACAACCACGAATAGCAGATTCACAGAAATCTTTAGCTGTGGGATCTAATATAATATGTTTAGACAATGCTAACCAAGGAGTTTGGCATTTATATATCTGATCGTCTTTCCTGATCAGCAATGACAATGACCTCTCATTGTATCTCAGATGTAGCTCTACAGAGGATGACTGTCTCACTTTGGGGTGCCCCTCCAGGATTCAAAGTAAATTCCATGTATGCTACTTACGCTATATTTCAAGGCAGATCATGCCTCACATCACAGCAAACATATCCTTCACATTTTAACTACCATGCTATGTTAACAGAACACTGCAAACCATCTCAAACCGGCTCCATGTGTTTTTGAAACACTAGTCGATTTCTTATCTTTCCCCACTTATCTGATTTGGCCTGTGGATAGTCACACCATCTCTGTATCTGAGAATAGGCTCTTCCCAGACAGATGCTTGTGCCAGTCATTTATATATAATCTCTGAGCTCCAAATTTACTCTTTTATGCCCACTCTGATACCGTGGTGCTAAGACTCTGCCAACTGTGCTTCCAAGACTGCCTTGTCATCTGCCTTCATGTAGGTTCTGCAAAAGCAGAGTTTCTCACCCTCAGCACCCCGACTTTCTGGGCTATGTAGTTGTTTGCTGATGAGAGCTGTCCTGTACTGTGTAGGATGCTGAGCATCTGCTGGGCCTCTACCTCTAGATGCCAGTAACATTCTCCATCCTGACTGTGACAACCAAAAGTCCCCTGACATTGCCAATGTCCCCTAGAGAGCACAATCAGCCCCAGATGAGAAGCACTGTGCTAGAGGGAATCTGAATGAATGGAGATGGATTCTGTGCTTTGCTCCCAAACCTGTCAGCATTGCTTCAATGGTGGCAGCTGCTGTAGTTTCTAGCTTCTCTTGGCAGTGCCCCCTCAGAGACACAAGTGGCAGCCACAACTGGGTAGTGACCCTCTTCAAAGTTATATCATTAGCTCTTCAGGGCCTCTTCTCTGAGCTGCAAGGTGACCCTAATTCTGCTCCCACCCATTGTTTCCCCAGATTATGGGGGCAATGGTCAGATGGCTTCTTCCTAGAGATATAACCCCTGGTTTGCCTCAGAATCTCCTTGCTGTGCTCTCATCCTCCATCACATGTGTGATTATTTTTCTGTATAAAATCTCCTCTGTTTGAAATACCATTAGTTTCTGTTTTCTGAACTACTCCCTGGCTAACAGAGTGATAAGGACTATAACCTTGACATATGCCAAGAAACAGAATTAGCAAGAGCCTGGGATGCTTTTCTTCATTCAACAGACAGGTACTGAACACCTACAAATAGACTGGCTCTGTACTAGGCTTTGAGAATAAAAGGTAAAAAATATGCAGTCCCTGTTATCTGAGCAATAAAGGAAAGAATTATCAAGAGCAAACTGTAGATGGGTTAATTACCTGCAAAATTGTTTTTCAATCCAGTGCTTCACTTGCCAACCCACAGATCAGTGTCAAGAGGTGCAATGTATTATCTTTGCCTCTACTAGTTTTAATTGCTTTTGGCATTTGTTCTATTTAGTTTAGCTTTTAAATTGAAAACACACACGTCTGACTCACTTGCTTTTATCTTTATCAAAAATGCAAATAATTCAATCACTTTATAGCTGCCAAATTATTAGTAAGAGTAGAAAAAGGTTAGAAAATAACTTCTCAAAGGTTTAATTGAGTTGTTGCCTCAAACATTGCTACAACTTGGAAGAAATCAGCCGCATTGGTTTAGAGTAATGGATAGAGAATGAGGGGGGGAAAGTTGGAACCAGTAACAGTAAAACATTTCACGAAATCCTTCAGAATTGACTCGAAAACATAGAGACAACATATGCTGAGTAATGGAAAGTTTGAAAACTGTATTTTTCTTAAAGCCTCTTGGTTTAATCAGAGTCTTTGACGTAAAATTTCAGATTTTCTCCTCTGCCTGAATATGCCTGGGAGACAAGGAATGGACCTTACTTAGTCCTTATCTTGCATTCTGACCTTGTTTTGAGACAAGCAATGAATAGCCTCTTCTCTCTTTTCTTCTACGATGGAGTAGCCCTGCCAATGCCTTAGCTAGGATGCTTGCTAGCAAGTGCCAATCGCTGAACTTAGCCTATCAAAAGCAAAATAATAATAATAATAATGATAAATAATCATAAGGATGTTGGGGTATCTCACCAACATGAGCACTGTGTTGAGTTTCAGGAATATTAGAACCGGGGCCTTGAATTTCATTAGGATTCTCCATATTTTCTTTACTCCTCACATACCTTTGCCTTTTTTTTTTTTAATCTGCATATAGACCAACTTTCCATTAAAAATTCTCTCTTATTTTTTTTTGCATTTTTTTGGCCGGGGCTGGGTTTGAACTTACCACCTCCAGCATATGGGGCTGGCACCCTACTCCTTTGAGCTACAGGAGCCACCATAAAAATTGTCATTTATAGGGCCCAGCTTCAGTCACCAGAAAGAAACTGATATGATGTGTTCTGTTCAAAACTATGAGGGAAGAATCTCGGGATTCTTCTCAGCTTATAAACCATCAAGTGGGACCTAGATAGGTTAATTAAGAATAGTTTTAGAGCTCAAGTTAATAGAGATGGTTAGCAATTATGCCTAGGGACATCAGGAAATGGTAACAGAGGTACCTTTCATCTGAGCATTTGGAGATGGGCAGGGGCTTGTCAAGTGAAGGACACATTACACACGCCTGGCTGAAGTGCAAACGCCTGGGCAGTCTGTAGTGTTGAAAGAGTTCAGTTTCACTGTGATTGGAAGACAGGATGCCTGGTACATATTTGTAGAAGATTGAGCTACAAACAGGTTGGAGCTAGTTTGCAAAAGGCTTTATTTATATACTGTTAAGATCTTCATATGCTATTTTGCAGAGATTAAACTCAATCATATACACCACAGAAAGATAAAAGATATCTCTGATAAAAGGTTATTGCAATAGTGTCCAGACTCCAGGACAGTGATTGTAACTGAGGGCAATTTTGATCCCTGAGGGACCATTTGGCAACATCTGGGGGCATTTTTGATGATCACTACCTGGGAAACATTACTGAGGTCCAGAGGGTAAAGTCAGGGATGCTGCTGAACATCCCACCAGACCAAGGACAGTATCCACTACAAAGAATCATCCAGTCCACAATGTCAATAGACTAAGGTTGAAAATTCTGGCCTGAGATCATGGCTGTGGGAGCTAAATTGCATTTGTGGAGAAGCATCTGAAGTGGGCTGCGTGGGGGGGGGGGAGAGAAGGAGAAGCCTCCACAGTGATTCCACAGTGGCTATTTCAGAAGCCCAGGGGGCTATGATGCCATCAACTGGGAGTGAGGGAAGCACAGTTTTGTGGGGATAATAATGAAGCATTCTGAGACGTTTTGTCCTAAAGTGATAATGGACAGTCAGCCAAATGGAACACTGGGTGAGATTTTGTGGGTTAGAGATATGGGTGAAAGATCAGGGGCAGAATATAGCTTAGGCTGACATTTTGGAGGGTCCATTGACAAGAGTCCACATTCCTCAGACCCTCCACCCCACCACCACCACCACCACTGCACATTGCAGGGTTGGAACCTGGGGTTTAAACGGAATGTTTAGCAATTGTAAATTAAGCTCTGCTGGGCATGTCAGAGTGTAAGAGGAGACCAACAGAAAAGTCAAGGAAGCCCCCTAAGCATCATACCCATTTTCTTTTGTAACTGTCTGATCTTATGATATGACATTGTTCTTAAAATGTTCTCTTTTACTTTTTCCTGTTATTTCCCTGTTTTTTATTGTCATGGTATAAAGTGACTCTTACCCTTGTGTTGAGTAATGTGGTTAGAGTTCTTTCTGTTTATGGTGAACTTTTTGTTCCGTGCTGTGTTACACATATATACTTTTCATGCTCGATAAGAGACCCCCCGAGGTCTCTGTTCAGGGCAGCCTTTCCTTGCTACTTTCTGAGCATGTGAGTTGCTTCCCTCTCCAGGCCTCATCGCTTACTGCGCTGCATATAACTGAGTGCAAGCGTCTTCTTTCCACGTTACTCCCAGCCAGCCCCTCCACAGGCAGTGAACCACTGCAGGATTTGGTCATATCATTTCTTGCTTAGCATCAATAACATAGGGACACAGAGACGTCATTGGTTCTTCTGCCCCTATATCACCTTAATAGTGAATAAAGCCCATGCAATATTGCTCACTATATAGCTATAATGAAATACTCTTAAATGCTCAATTTAGGGAAATAATACATAATACCACTAATATTAAAAAATTAATAGTATTTATGCTATTTATGGTTATTATTGCTTGGTCCCCACTTTGAATAAAGGTATATCAAGCAGAAATTGGAAACTTTTATTCGCATGCCAGGGTATCTGAAAGGATGACTTTAGTAGTGAAATAACAAAAATTAACTCATCGTTTCTCAGTAAGGGCTAAACTCAATCATATAAGCGCTATCTCTGCATTCTTTCTCTCTCTCTCATTCTGTTTTCATCTAAAAAGAGCTAAACAGACAGAAAAGAAATATAAATCTTTCTCTTTTAAAACTACTTTAGAGAATCTGTTTACAGCCTCGGAGTTCGGGAATAGACAGCAGGGGGTGCAAGCTATCGGCCGTTTCTGATAAACCTGTCTGTGCTTCACACGCTTCTGTTATCAGCTTGCTTTAATAAGAGAGAAGAAGGGATTTGGCTACAATCATAAATTTCTTCACTCCCTTTACAACTTCTAAATAAAAAGCCAGAGAACCTGACTCTCACTGCCAATACCATCTCCCTCTCTTTCACTGTGCTGGTCCTTTTCCTGCTTGGGAAAAATAAAATAAACTTCTCTCTATCCTAATCTTTGCCTGGAGAAATCTTTATCAAAATCTGATAGACCCACTCATATCCTACTAATATTCTTTATAATATTCATACAATAGTACTTCTTTTTATCGGTTAGTGAAATATATTTAGATATTGACAAAGACTCTCTCCTTGAGTACTTTAGTTAGGCTCCTATAAGCCCTCTAAGCCTTGCCCTTGGCATCCATCCTTACTAGCCTGAATCATTCAGTTGTGGCAAAAATCTTGCTAAGTGCTTTTAGAGGAAACCACCCCCCAGCTCATGTTCAATTCAATATCTGGTCAAAGTTTTCATCCTTCACCCTTAGCATCTGATCAGCCACTCACCCTCCATTCTTCATTTTAGGAACTCCCCATCCACTGACCCCTTACTCTGCTCCTTGCAGACAGAGCCCCACTTGCCTATGCTATCTTCATAACTGAGCCCAGCTCTGTACTAAATCTCTTTTCCTCTGTTGCAGTACTTCCTGAATAAAATGTTTTTTACCACTTTAATTACTGTCCAGCTCTGGTTTTCTTGAACAATATCATCCTAAAATATAAAGTTAAGCAATCTCAACAAATCCAAATACCTACCAGTTACCATTACTGAGCTAAGTGGTTATATCAGTTAGCAACTCACAAGGAAACAGGACCGTTTGAGCATTTAAAACAGATTTAATTTGATGCGAGGAATTGGTTATACAGGTGGTGATGAACAAGACAGAAGCCACATAGAGAATAGTGCGAAAAAGCAGAGATGGCAAGGCAGGAGTTATGGTTGACTGCTCATAGGGCAAAGGAACAGCAGAGCTAGAATTACCAAAGCCCAGGGCCAGTTGACATCATGGTGCCCTTGGCTGATAGGAACTGGGGCCACAAAGGAGACAGACAACTGCCAGACATAGCACTGAGTGGGGAGAAGATTGGAGGGGTACCCTGTCTTCTTTACCCCCATCTCTGATCTAGTCTCCTCCCAGTGTCATGTGTTGATCCCATCTGGAAGCTGGGAAACTGGGAAATACAGCCTGCTGGGGTCCACCCACTTGCAACACAGACCAGAGCGGGGGGAAAGGCAATGAATGGCTCTGAGGCTGGAGTGGCTAATTCAGTACCTTACTTAATTTGTGCAACACTTAATAAGGTATTAACATTTACTTTTATAGTATTTTGGCAAAAATCTTGCTAAGTGCTTTAGAGGAAACCACCCCCCAGCTCATGTTCAATTCAATATCTGGTCAAAGTTTTCATCCTTCACCCTTAGCATCTGATCAGTCACCCACCCTCCATTCTTCATTTTAGTAACTCTCCACCTACTGACCTCTTACTCTGCTCCTTGCAGACAAATCCCCGCTTGCCGATGCTATCTTCATAACTGAGCCCAGCTCTGTACTAAATCTCTTTTCCTAGAGAAAAGAGGAAACCTAAGCTCCTGGAGGTTAAGCGACTTGCTCAAAGTCACAAGGCCCAAAGGCCAGATCTGGAAGTTTTACCAAGGTCTCTTCTGATCCCAAACCCCTGATGCTTCCTCAGAAGCAGCTTGAACATCACACATGGGCTTTTAGGCTTATAAATCCTGAAGAATAATTCCAAGCAGGACTGACATAGTCCTGGAAACAAAATAGGGAGATGGTCTAAGTCATAGACAGCTACTCTGGCAATGCAAGGATGCGGGAGCTAAGAACTCAGGCCCAGACTGAACCTTTTTATTAAACAAAGATTCTGGCCACACATTTTACATAAATCATTATTGTTCTGCTTAATGGGGCTGCTATAAACCAAATAACCCGATGGATTTGCAAGCATTTTAATGAAAACTACACTGGTATTCTAGAGGAAAGTAATTGGACCCGGGGGAAAGAGTTTGGACACAGGAGAGATTTATCCTTGGTAGTCAACAATGAGCTCTGTTACCTGGGAGACGTAACACATTAGCAAAGACGAGTTTATGTGATAAGCTGCTGCCAACACAAAGCAGAACCCGAATACAAGCAGAGGGGCGCAGGAGAAATGGTTTCTATGGAGCTAAGGGGAGGTAGGAAAGGGAAGGGAAGGAAGGTGAGTTTTCTAACAGAGAGATTATGGCTACCTTGAGAATACTGGATTTGCTAGGGAAGTTTATAGGACTAGTTAGAATGCTGTTAACCTCTTACTAACTTGTATGGATTTATCAGGTTAAGTAACACCAAACATCCTCTTCGTAGGGGCTTGTAGAGCAGGTGTCCACATACTCTGATCTTCACAGCCTGATAAGGCCTCAGGTCATCCATGTTATTTTCCCTGGAGCCAACTGAGAGTTTTTTATATGCCTGATTTATAATTTATTTTTGCCGGGTGGGGGGCACTCTTCATATTTGCATTAACTTTGGAGTTTTCATTGCTTACTTGTTATGGAGAAAGGCTGAGTTCAGAATTCTCCATGGGTTTTGTTTGGTCTCCTGTAATCTGGTAACGGGCACAATCCTCACGCCCCAGCTGGCCACAGTGATTGCAGCGAGACAGACACACAAACCAAGTCAAGCCTGTCTGAGGCCATCTGGAGGGTTTTTCCAACTTAAGTAGATCATGAAGCTGTTAGGAGGTTGACACTGTAAACAGCTGCCAGTCATGTGACCAGCACATGCAGAAATCCAGTGAATAGGAAAGAAAGGAGGTGATCCACGGAGGAGAGAGGACAGAGAGGGAGTGTGCGGCATGTTGAAGTTCTGATTCAAACTCTGAGGTTCCAGATGGTTTACAGCTCAGGCAGCTCAGATGCTTCCAACAAGTGCTTCTGTGACTTACAAATCCAGTAGTTTGTCATACAGGTATAATGCTGGGGATTCAAATAAGGAGAGATTTCCTTAAACCCTCTTCTTCCAAATCCATGGCCTGTGGACATCAAAGCTACACCCTTCGGCCTCACTTCCCATCTCTACCGCCAATGACATCAGCTCATTCTCGGGAAGTTTATTTTATCCCTAGCACTCCAGTGCTGAGACCCAACCCTCCTTGCATACCACTGTAACACACCACGAGCAGATACAGGACAGCCTCTTCCGTGGACAACCTCCATAAAATCACCCACCCACACATATACAGGTGTAACAGACCACGGATTTGGTGGAATCCTGTGGCACAGCCACGTCACATACCTTATGGCCTTTTAACATCTCTGCTTTGTCTCTCATCTTCCACGCCCCCCTCACATACTTGTATTGTAGAACTAGCATAGTATTTGAACTACAATTTTCTTTACCAAAAATTTATTTGCTCATTCTATTTGCAATTTGTTGTATTGCATTATTTAGATTTAGCATAGTTTCTTCTAAGCTCAAATGTGGGTTTTAGTCTTTAAAGTCCCCTCTTCCAGCACTCTCTCCTTTTGTTCCTAACTTAACCGGTGGCTCTTTAACCCACTACACAGCTGTCTGCCTGAGACTTCTCAGCCTTGGGGCTTACTGTTTGCCGTATTTCCTGTGTATCCCTCTCTCCATTCACTTTCTAATTTTGTTGGACTCTTCTCTTTACTATGAAAATTAACGTTCTAAAAACATACATGCATTTATTCTGCCCCCTAAGCTGATAATTTGTTGGACACAACTGTAGAGATTGGTAATAACTCAGTGACAGAATTTTGAATGTACTGTGCCAGTATCTTCTACTCTCCAGTACATCTGAAAAACTCTGATGTCAAGATGACTCTTAATTCCAGATGGCACGTTTGTTGTTGATCACCATTTAGTCTTAATATTGTGAAAGTCATGACACTATTTAGGCACGGGCCTTTCTATACTTACTTTTGCTGAAATATAAGTGGGGCCTTTTAGCCTAAAGACTCTTTCTTCCTCAATTCTGGGAAATTTTCTTCTATGATTGTTTAGCTAACCATCTCCACTACGAGTTACCCATTTTTGTTTAAAATAAATGGGGCAAGTTGTGACTGTTAATTTGCTCTAATATTGGATATCTTGGTCTCTTTTCTGATCGGGTCTCTTTTCTAGCACACACAAAAAAAAAATTGGGTGGGAATTAACTCCATAAAGGAAATTGAAGGTATGTTCATTAATATGATCTACTTCATGGTGAGCTGACAGAGACCCTACAGTGAGGCTACCATCCTCCCTAAAATCTGAAATGAGAGATAATTTTCATGAAAGCACCAAAATCTTCACCAGAAGCCTTAGCTGTCTCCAGATAATAAAGTTGTTTTTTAATTACAAAGGAAACAAATACTATGTTCTGGAGAAATGCTATCTGCTTGTGATCTCTGAATAGGGTAGAGGAGAAAAAGGAAGCCCATAGACACAGCTGGCCCATAGAGAGACATTTAATTAATCCCTCTGATGTCAGCCTCATTCATGTTCCCACCTGACCGAATCTGAGCCTACCACTCCACGAGGTTCCATTAGGTGAACTGGCTCCCACCTCTCCGGTAGTTCTCTCAAAGTGTATCATGGTGACTGTTCTACCTGTTTTATCATCAATCTACTTCAACGTCTGTCTTCCATAAATTATTTTGGAATAATAATAAATTATTATTATGCTTAATCTGCTATTTTCCACTTGTATGATCTTTTTATATGTGCCATGTGGTCACAATTATAGTAAATAGTCTGGTTTTTTTTTTTTACTTTTTTGTTTATACATTGTCTTACTTCAAAGAGGATATAAGGGAGAGACTGCTTTCAAGAACATAGAGATAACAAAAATACATTCTAAAATGAAGGTAATTTTAAAGGTCAAAATCTTCAACCTATAATACTGATTTAAGAATACGGTTATAGACAGAAGGCTATAGACAACAGTAACAGGCAGAATAATGCCTCTCACCGGTTGCCCATATCCTAATCTCCAGAACCTGTGAACATGCTACATTACATGGCAAGGAAAGGTTGGAGATGGAACTAAGGTAATTAGCCCACTAACTTTAAAACAGGGAGATTATTCCAGATTATTTGGGTGGGCCCAATGCCAATCAATGTAATCAAAACAAGTCCTTAAAAGCGGATGAAGGAGGCAGAAGAGGAGTTGGTAATAGAATAACACAGCATGAGAAAAGTATGACAAGTCACCAAAAGCTTTGAAGATGGAAGAGGGTCCAAGCCAAGGCAGGCAGGCAGCCTTGGGAACAGGAAAAGGGAGGGAAACACATCCTCCCCTGGCACATCGGGAAGCAATGCTGCCCTGCCAATACCTTGATTTGGGGCCAAGGAGACCAATTTTCTACTTGGGACCTCCAGAACTCTAAGATAATAGGTTTGTGTTGTTCAAAGCCACCAAGCTCATGGTCATGTGTAACTATAGTGATTCGTTGTATTAGAAAACTTAGATAACAATAACTATATCAAGTTAAACAATTTCTCTAGGATTCCTATTGCCTAGAATGTATAAAACCAGCTAGGGAGTGCCACTTAAAGAATGTGATCTTTTAATACATTACTTCTGTCTGCATGAATACAGAACAATGGTGTCAACACATAATAGTTTTTATTTCCTTAATATGCTTTTAAAGACAATTCTTGGAGAAAATTAGGGAATGCAACCGTCAAGAACTTCTCTTTAAGAAACATTAAATGTGTATGGCAATGTTGAATTTTTTATTAAAAGTAACAATGCTGACCCAATCCATTATATCTGGTGCTTGTTGGACATGGATTAACTGGAGTTTCTGATTCCAAATTAGTATGAAAAGTTTGCATTCCTTGTCTTCAGACCCGCTGTCAGATCTAGGATCAATACTTCACAGGAAAGTAAGCACATGTGCTGAGGGACAGATGGCCTGCACCACTCCTTTCTCTGACTCTCTACAGTGAGTCAATTCTTATGACTCATTCCGAAGTGAATGCACGGCAAACACTGGTTAAATCCCTTTGAGAGTAGTTCACTCATCTAAAAAATCTGTCATTGCAACTGTCCCTGCAGTAGGCAGAGTTGGCAGATAGGTCAACAGGCTTTGTGAATGACTCATGGACACCAGAAGATCAGGAAGCTTACTCACTGCTGCCTTTGTAAAAGGAGGTCTTTGGGGAAGTAAACAAGTACTTTTAGCCCTGGATTATTCAACAAAGGTTGAAATGACACTTGAAGGAAATCATATCAATGGAGGTCACCAAAAAAAAAGAAGCCAAGAGTTGGAGAAAAGAGAAACCTGTGAAAGAAGCATTGCCTAAAGGAAAATTGTTCACGCATAGTTGAATGGCAGCTTTTCTCCCCGTATCAGCTATAATAACCCTTTTAGGCCTAATTAGGAATTATCACACAGCTGGGGCCAGTTGCTGCAGGCAGCTCACCAGGGAAACCATTGAAAAGCATTCATTTGGATGAAATTCAAAATAGTGTTATGGAAATCACAATAGAAATTATCCACACCTGTCCCGCCAAGCCCTGGTTAAAACTGTACCCCATAAATGCATTAATGTATACATGATCTATGTGTTTACAGTTTAACAAAAAAAAATCACAAACTTCTAAAATCATCAACAAAGTTCTCCTATTAATTTGAACATTTGTAATGATGTATTTTCCCAAAGCTCCTATCTCTGAAGATACTGAATGCTGACAACAGCAGGAGAAAAGGAATGACTGAGGAATGTCTGTGTGTCCCAAACGCCATCGGCTTTATATTCTAGGGATTTGGGATACATGACTTACGTCACCACCACAATCATCAAATAGTGTGTGGACAAGTTACTTATCACCTCTGTGGGCAAAGCAGGTTTGAAAAGAGGCTAAGAGCTCAGTAATGCCAGGAACCTGTGGCCTCAAGGCCATATGTGGCCTTCCAGATTCCTAGTATGAGCCTCCCAAATCCAAACTTTAAAATTTGGATTCAGTCAAAAGTCTGGATTAGGGGGTCTGGAAGGCCACCTACAGCCCAGAGGCCAGGGGTTCTCCCCCGCTGGTAGAATGCCCTGGTTCAAGTCCAGGCTGTGCCAGTTACTAAGTGTATGATTCAGTTTACACTGACCCTCCTCTGGGTCCCTGTCTCCTGTTCTGTATAATAATAGAGTTAATAAGAAGAAATAGTTAATGTGTAAACTGCTAGAACAGACTGGTCAATAGAAGGTGCTGTACGCACCTTATATGCAACTGCTATAACTGTTAATACCTTTAAGAAACACAATTTTGAAACGTCCCCTTTGCTCAGTTTCTCATGAGCTCTTACAGGGACTTAATGAGCCTCATGCTGGCCTCCCGCCTCCATTTCTCTTGTCTATCTAACTTTTACAAATGAATCCTTCTAAGCACCACTTTAAACTCCCTAGCCTCAAACGTCCCTGCTGTCTTCAAAACAAACTCTGACATCCTTAACTTGACATTTCAGGTCTTACCCAGTCTGGCCTCACTCCAGGGTTCCAACCTTATTCCTCCCTACTCCTTCCTCATAAACCCAATACTCTATCACAGTGGGTCTTCACCATGGATGAGTTTGCTGGGACATGCAGCAATGTCTGAAGACATTTGGTTGTTACAAATGAACAGGCATTCTCCTGGGATCTAGTGGATAGATGGCAGGATGCTGCTACAGACCTTGCAATGCCCGGGACATGCCCTGACTACCAAGAATCATCCAGGCCAGATGTCTGAGAAACCCTGCTCTAGCCAAACTAAGGTGACAGCTGTGTCACACATCTACTTAATCTCCTGCTACTGGGTTTCATTTTTCCACTGATACTCCCTCTGCCTGGAATTGATATATCCTTCAATACTACTTTAACATTTACTAATTTATTACACGTATATTTGAGCATCTACTGTATGGTATTCCCCGTAGATACAAAGATGAACAAACCATTCCCTATCCTAAAGCAGCTCAGAATCTTGTAGAATCCAAAATATCCTCTTGTATCAGTGCATTCACGCAGTACTACCATTTTTTCAAGATTTATATAGGGTAACAGTAATATTACCTATCATCGAGGGCTTACTATATGCCAACATTTTTCTAGGCACAAACTCATTTAATTCTTATAATTTTCCTATATGGTAGGTGCAATTATTAGGCTCCTTCTACAGATGAGGAAACAAAGAAAGGCTAAAAAGCCACACAATCTATGGTTAGTGCATTGAAAAGTGGGCTTTGTACCTAAGCAACACGGCTGCAGTAGCCAGGCACTCAACTCTGATGTCACAGTCCACTGTGTCACTACCTCGAGTGCCTCGCTGCTTCATCCTACTTCTCTCAATCCTCAAACTTTCAGAATTATGCTTTCTGCCTTTAACGCTTGCCCTAGGGAGACCCAGTAACACAGTGGCAGCATCCCGTAGCTGCCCTCTGATGCAGTGTCACACAGCATGGTGGCCTTCCCACAGCCTCTGGCCCCAATCTCATCTACTGTCATTACCCCCAACCCTGTGCCTGCAGACATGAAGAAAACCTACACCCTACCTCTCAGACATGAAGAACACATTCCAAGGTGCTTACCCCCTTCTTGTTACCCTCCTACCAATCCACCGCCCTTCACTACCCTTCCCCTTGCTCCAGTAGCAGTAGGTAAGTGGGAAAGTGCCACAGCTAAGCAGACTTCCAACTCGGAAATAAATGCAGTCATTCCCAACTCTCTGAGACACTCTCAGCACCTCTTTGGAGAGGAAAATTGGGCACTCCCATTCACTCTGGTCAAATGACAAACCTTTCTCCACCTTAGTGCTCTCAAATCATCTGGAGGTAGTAGTAGTGTTAAGTGATGGTAAGGTAGGCTCTGCTGCGCACTGGCCTCTCTGCAAGCCCTGGTACCCTCCCTATCAGGTTGTCCCCCAAGTCTAGAAGACAGGGGACTCAGCAAACTTTGTCCTCTTACTGTGAGCTTCAGTAGTCAATTATGGGGGAGGGGCTCATTTAATTAATATCATGCTATTACAATTTACTTCTTATCTAATGCTGTGTGTTCTTTGAGACATTATAAACTCTTTTGAGGAAACTGTATGTATTGAAAACTTGGCACTCTATGTGACACACAACTCTCACAACTCTGAGCAATGTATCGTGGTCTCTAATTTAGAGTCAGAAATCTGGCTGACTCAATCAAATTCATTTCACAAAACAAAACTCCTCAAAGATCTGTATTTACATTTTGATCATCTTTAGCACTGGCAAAGTTACATAGAACCATAGAGCTGCTACTCAAAACATGTGGGATCCATGAACTAACATACCTGAAGCTTGCTCAAAGGTACATTTGAAGGTATTTTTTTTCCCACACACAATAGCTATAACGCTAAACATGGCTTATTTCCAGCATTATCACATATATGTATTTCCATAATTACGCACAACAAAAATAGTTTGCATGCAGTTTCCTCCTACTCACAGAGGAGTGATGGTAAATAAGCTGACTGGGTAATCAGAGGTCTGGCCCTTTCAATTCCCAACCTCCTCTTTCAAACTGCTTTTTCCCATACTTGGCTCAGATGTCAGGTACGTCTCATGATCTAAGCCCTTCACTCTCAGTTATAGGAATACCAGGTTTTTTTTACAGTCGTTTTGCTATATGATATAGGTAAGAGTTTTTCTATGACCAGAGCTATAAAGTGGTAAATCTTGCCCTTTATGTATTAAGGAGATGACTTTACTATACCAGCAGTTTAAGCATTTTCATTCTACTATTTTCTATTAGTGATGATGTCTTGACTTTCTCTCTGTAGGTGTCTGGCAGATGAGTGTGTAGAGTACGGGAAGAAACTTTGCAAAGACACTGGTGCCAGAGAGAAGGTGGGGAGAGAGGTGAGAGTAAGGACTAGAGGGGAAGAGATAGGAGCAAGAAAAAGAAAAGTACAAGGTCTATATCATGAGAAACGGGGTACGTGGACATTTCCACTAACCCTCTCCCCTGTCTTTTAAGTATACCTGGTGGACAGCAATGACTTTCAACTAGGCCATGGACATCTAAGCAACAGCAATTCTCATTATTGGTCTAAATCATTCATAACTGGAAATGTATCAATGATAAACACAAAACGGAGGGAGATGTCAATTTTAAACTATAATATATTCAGAAGAACTTCACATATCAAAGTTTACTCTAAGGACAAAATAACTTAGGGTCCTTGAAGTTAGTAGAACATTTTTCTAGGATTAAGAGCTAAACACTGCAATTTTGATAACTGTACCCTTAATCTAAAAATGTAGTATTGTTTGTGGTTTTCATATATTGTGCATGTTATCAAGAACAAAAATGCTGATAATATCAAATCTTATAGCCTTAGGTAAAATGCAAATATCAGTAGGAAAAAACAAAAAAGAGGATGCTTTCATCCAAATAACTTCTCATATTATACAAGAAGTATTCCATCTGAGAGCTTTTAGCAAGACAGGGTATCACCATTTCATCCTATCCTCAATAAAATTATATCAAGAATTTAACAATATTCTTACCATAAAATTCTAATTTCTTTAAAAACAAGATGTTTCAACAAATAGAAGGCAAAAGTACCAAGAAACTTATTTTTACTGCGATGACTATATAACCAATTATTACAAATCCAGGCATATTTAGCATGAAAGTTGATTCCAAAACCTTTCTCTTAGGTCTTTTGTGTTGTTAATGTTTTCTTAAGGCCTTTATTAGATATAAATCTACATAGTACACTATCCATCTATTTAAAGTGTATAATTCAACGGGTGTAATCATATCTGTGCAGCTGTCACCACCATCAATTTTGAGACATTTTCATCACCCCAAATGGAAATCATGTACTTATGAGCAGTCACTGTCCATTTTCTCTTCGGTCCTTGGCAAATGCTAATTTACTTTCTGTCCCCATAGATATGCCTTCATACGAATGGAATCATGTGATCTGGAGGTTATCATCACTGGCCTATTTCACTTAGTGTATTTCCAAGGTTCAACCATGTTGCAGGATGTATCAGACGTTCATTCCTTTATTGCCAGATAGTATTCCATTGTATAGATATATCACATTTTATTTACCTAAGCCAGTTGACGGCTATTAGATTACACCTGTTGAATTATATAATTTAAATAAGTGGACTGTGTACTTTGTGGATTTATATCTAATAAAGCTGTTGTGGAAACACAATAACCATTCATACGGTTATTACGAATAATGCTACTATAAATGTCTGTGTAAAGGTTTTTACCTCTCTTAGGTATATACCTACATGTGAAATTGCTGGGTCATACCACAGGTAGCTCTGTTTAACCTTCTGAAGAGCTTCCAGACTTTTTCAAGGCAGCTTCCCGTATTGTTTACAATTTTTAATTTTGGTTGTTTCATACCTGATTCCAAGGTTCTTGAATCTTCCAGCAGAACCTATTATAATGAAACGACATTCACTCTGCTTTATGCTTTTTCAATTGTTCCACCACTGAGATATCCTCATTCTTCTTTTTTGCCACTAGGTAGACACGTATTTGCACAGAGAAAAACACTGAACTTATTTGCTATTTAGTAAAGGAGTTTAGAATAATAATTTTTTTTTTTTTTTTTGGCAGTTTTTGGTCGGGGCTGGGTTTGAACCTGCCACCTCCGGCATGTGGGGCTGGTGCCTTACTTCTTTGAGCCACAGGCACTGCCCCTAGAATAATAATTTTTTAAGAGTTCTTCATTACATAAGTTTCAGTGACTGAATTAATGTTGCAATCTGAACTAATTTTTCTTGGGAAAAATACTGATGGCAGATACAGGAGCAATATTTGTTTTAATATCAAGATTACGTTCAATCTTCTTCAATATTCACCCGGTATTTTTTCCATAGTAAGAGATCCATGTCAGATATTTTGGTAAGCATTAAAAGTGAATCTTAAATACTTTAGAAAAACTTTAGATAGCTTGAAAACATATGTTAGCAAGATTTTTTTTTTTCTTTCTCCTATTTAAAGTAAAAGATTTGGGGCTGGGCATGGTGGCTCATGCCTATAATACTAGCACTCTGGGATGCTGAGGCAGGTGGATTGCTTGAGCTCAGGAATTCAAGACCAGCCAGAGCAAGATTACAGACCCTGTCTACGATAAAAATTGAAAAACTAGCCAGCACTGTGGCACATACCTGTAGACCCAGCTATAGGGTAACAGAATGAGGCGATGCCCCAACCTCTGCAATAAAAAATAAAGAAATTTGTAACCTGGATATACAGTAAATTTCAAAATCAGAAAAACAGAGTTTCAGGATTAAAGAACCCATAAATTTACTTTATCTTCCCTCTCTGGTACCAAGCTAATTGCTGCCAAATTTATTTCCATAAGTACATCATTTTGAGGAATTGCTAAATTACTTTAAACTGAAAAAAATTTCCCCACTTAAAAAGCATCTGTAATTTATGTATTAAATTCATATTTCAATTAAAAATATCAATCAACAATTTCATCCATAAAAACAGATGGAAAAATCTAGAACAAAATTTCAATGTGCAGAGTAGTTACGCATTAAAAGAAACTTTCCACCATAGAATTAGCCTTTTTCTGATTACAAGTAACAGAAAAAAATGACCTAAACGGACTTAAGTAAAATGAGAACAGCTTCCATTAGCAAAAAGTCTAAGAATATGTGGTTTTAAGCACTGTTAAAGACTAGATGATATAATTTTCTCTCAGTTTCTTAGCTCCGTATTTCTGTTGACCACATATTTTGAGAAGTTCTTGCCTTATTATAGTGACAAACACAGTTCTGTTTCTATCTCTTTATTCTCACATCCAGTTCCAAGGCTTTGTCTCAGAAATCCCAGCAAATGCTCACTGTGAATTAATGTTTCCAAATGGCTCAGGTGCCCATTTGAGAACCAATCACCATGAGCACCAACTGGTTTAGCCTTCAGTAAAGCTCTCCACCCATGGTGTTAAGGATATAGCCAGTAACACACAAGGATACGGACTTGAAAGAAATTATGGCATACTTGCAAAATAACAGGAGTGAATACTGATGTCCTGCTGGGGGGGGGGGGTTCTGCCCTAGGGGCAGGGTCTTTTAAGACTTGTGAAACCAGCTGCAGTTGACTGGGGAAAAATAAAGTTAAAAGCTGTGAGAGATAAAGAAAACCCAGCTTGATGAAAGTATTTCAAATTGTATATGAAAACACTACACTGTACCCCATGTTTGCATTAATGTATACAGCTATCATTTAATAAAAAAAAATTAAAAAAAAAAAGAATTCTCAAAGGTGGGTACAGGGGGCCACTAGCCTGTGGGGCTTCAGCAAGTGTCCCAAGTGTCTGCTCCACCCAGCTTTTATTGAAGGCTATTTTCTTACTTAGTCAAAGGGATAAACTGAAGAAGGGAGTAAAAACGTCAGCAGTTTGGAGGAGAAAGCATGCTAGTTCTGATTCTATCTATAATCATTAACTTTAAGGGTGTGAGCAGCCCTGAGAAATCCAGACCCTGAGACTTGTGTGGGGGCAGCCTCCTGTTTGTGGTCACACACAGATTCCCTGGGGGAGGTTAGACCCCTCTAGCTTCTCCTGGAGCAGACTTGGTGGCGTTAGGTCTCCTCTGAAGAATCCATGGAAAGATGAATTTTCCCTTATCCCCACCTAGAGGCGTTTCCCTCCATGGTTGAGGTACAAGCCCTCCCGCCCATATCTCAGTCCTGGAGCTGCTCCCTTGATCTCTGTTCTGGCCATTACACAAATCCCCAGGATGGGTATTTGCTTTAACTGTTGACTGGGTAGGGTTTGGCCTGGTTAGTGTTCCTTCCCAGGCCTTGCAGGCAGCTTCTGCTACTGCCATTGTTTTTCGGAGTGCTTACAGACACAGCAGGGGTGTTTGTAAGCTGTATCCCTCACAGGCCAGGCTTCCAGTAAAAGCAGAAACTGCCCAGACAAGTAATTAAACTGTTAGTTTAAAAATAAGCTAGCTAAACTGTTTTTATTCCACCTTGCTCAGCTTATTTCTCGTTTTTCCCCTTTTTCTGGGGTGTTTTCCCTTGCCAAGAATGGAGTCTTTTGTTCCCATTCTCCCTGCAATGCTCAAATTATAGAAAATGTGCACTAAAATGCTAATGCTCTGTTAAAGCTATTGATAAAAGCACAAATGATCACATCACTTATACATGATCACATTTGATCACATCAATAAGAAATTCTCATAGAATTCAATACCTAATCTTGTAAAACTTTAACAGCATTATTGAGGAACTGACCTTCAATAAGTTACCTTATGCTTATGATATACTTTTAAAATAAAGCTTAACTTACACATATACTTATGAACCATCACAATTAAATAATGAATATATCCCTAGAAGTTTCCATACACCCCTTTATAATCTCACTTCAACTCCTTCCACTCAGGTAATCAGTGATCTGTTTGCACTTTCTGGAATTTAATATGAATTGAATCATATTTTACAATTCATCCATGTTGGGTTTGTCAATGATTTTTATACGTCACAATGTCTCCATCTATCGCCTGCTGGTGGATATTTGATTTGTCTCCAGGTTTGGCTGTAACAAATGCTGCTATGAACAAGCCTTTGAAGGAATATACAGAGGGTGCCAAAAAGTGTGTATACATTTTAAGAAAGGAAAAAACTACTTTATTTATAATACTCAAGTCACATTTGACTTATGCAATTATAAGAGGTGCTTGATGTGACTTGGATTTATCTTTTGTTATTGGTTTATGTTGGGTATTCTAACAGTTTTTTCCTTTCTTAAAATATGTATACACTTTTTGGCACCTTCTGTATACCTTTTGTTTCTCTTGTGTAAGAGAATGGGTCAGTGGAATGTCTGAATATTATGGTAATGTATGCCTAAGACATTTCAGAAAACTGCCAAACTGTTTTCAAATCATTCCATCATTTTACAATACAAACAGCAGTATCTGAGAGTTCCAGCTGTTCTACATCTTTGCCAACATTTGATATGGTCAGTCTTAAGGCATTTCAATGGTCATGTAGTGGTATCTCACATTTTCAATTTGTACTTTCCTAGTGACTAATGATGTCGAACATCCTTCTATGTGTTTATTTGCCATCTCTAAGTCTTCTGTGATGTGTTTGTTCCATATTTAGAATCATTAAAAAATTTACTGACTTGATTATTATTGAGTTCTGGGGGCTCTTTATATATTCTTATACTTATTCTTACCTTTATAAGGTAAGTGATTTGGAAATGTTTTCTCCTACTCTGTGGCTTGCTCTTTCATTCTCTTAACACCGTCTTGCAGAGAACATAATTTCTTAATCTCGATGAAGTCTAATTTATAACTTTTCTCTTTTGGTGTCATACACAAAAAAAATTTTGCCTTACTCAGGGTAATATTTTCCCTTATGTTATCCACTAGCAGTTTCACTGTTTTAAGTTTTACATTTAGGTCATTTAGGTTTATATTCCATTTTAAGTGAATTTTGATATATGACTATATTAGTTTACTATGGCTGCCATAATAAATTACCACACAATGCATTCCCTGACAGTTCTGAGGCCAGAAGACTAAAACCAAGATGTCAGAAGGGATGTACTCCCCCCAGACGCTCTGAGGGAGAATCTGTTTTCTGCCTCTTCTAGTTTCTGGTGGCTACCTGCGTGGCATGCCTTTGCTTGTGGCCACATGATTCCAATTTCTGCCACTATCTTCACATACGCTTATCCTCTTTATGGTTCAAAGTCTCCCTCTGCCTCTTTTGTAAGAACATTGTAACTGGATTTAGGGTCCACCTACATAATTCAGGATAATTCCTCCATATAAAGATCCTTAACTTAATCATTTCTGCTAAGACCCTTTTTCTTTATAAAGTCATATTTATAGGATTCAGGAATCAGGGGCTGGTATCTTTTGGTGGCCATTATTCAGCCTATTACAAAGGTAAAAATGAATACCCAGGTATTCTAACACTATTTGTTGAAAAGATTATCTCTTCTCCATTGAATTGCCTCTGCAATTTTGTCTATCACCAATTGACCACATATGTCTGTATGTTTTGAGTCTAAATCTGGACTCTTATCTGTTCTAGGGAACTTTTTGTTGATACAATTACCATGTTGTCTTGGTTGCTGTCACTTTATTGGCCAACTCTCTCTCTGTTTCCCAGGCTACAGTACAGTGGCATGATCATAGCTTACTACAGCCTTGAATTTCTGGGTTCAAGCCATCCTTCCAACTTAGTGTCCTAAGCCTCTGGGATTACAAGCATAAGCCATTGCACTCAGATTTCTTTTCTATTGTGAAAAGAAATTTCTGAATAAAATTTGACTGTGTGTATGAATTGACTGTATCCTTTACCTGCCTTTTTTTTTTTTAATTGTTAGAGATGAAGACTTTTTTTTAAGAGACCAAGTCTCACTTTGTCCTCCTCAGTAAAGTGCTGTGGCATCACAGCTCACAGCAACCTCCAGCTCTTGGGCTTAGGCGATTCTCTTGCCTCAGTCTCTGGAGTATTACCTGCCTTTCTATTCAGTAATGTGCTTTTTAAAGTTATTAAATGACAGTTCTTTTTATATTCTAGATTTTAACCTTATCTATGATGCATGTGTCATATATCTTCTCTCAGTCTGTTACTTTTCTTTCACCACTGTTAATAAAACTAGGTCATAGAGAAATTTTACACTTTTGTAATGATCAAATTCATCAAACTTTATCTTTCTGGATCCTAAGAAGCCTTTTCAACTTTGGGAACATTTTTCTTCTTATAAGCAAATAAAAATTAAACATGTGTGTATTTGTTTACGGAGGCAATGATATCTCATCCTAATAATATATCTTGACATCTGGTTAGGTACCTTTTACCTTGGCTATTTTGCACATTTATTCTTCCTGATTAATTTTACTTTTTAAATTACTCCTGTACCCTCATCATTAGGTCTAATTTTTACCAGCTCAACTACCATTACCATTACTTGTTTAGAAAGATACACTACTAAGAATTAAATATTCTTTTGGTAATAATCAATGATGAGTCAAATAGTTTTCCTGTCATTTATATTACTTGACATAAACTTACCATTTGTTCTTTTCTTACCTCTGTAAAGAATAAAACAAACATTAGACATTCCTGTACAATTTAACCTGTACTTTACAAGAATTTCCCATCTATCTAGAAATATAATAGTTGTACTCTATTTAAAATATTACTCAACATAGTTATCCATTCTTAAGTTCTTGAGGCTCCATTATCTTTTTCTGACCCTTCCCACTGGCACCCCTTCTGCCCGTCTCTTTTATACAGCTTCTAAAGTTCCACCCTTGGTCATATTTCCCTTTAGCAGTCAAATCGCCATTCTACCTATGCCACTCCTCTAATTCTTTTTCTCCCCAAAGATAGATTTTACCTGAAAAATCACTAGAATATAGACTCTTTGTCTTTTTAGCCTCATTAATCCATTATCCTAAACATTTAAAACATCATGCTACGGTATATAGTTGATGCTTAAATGGGTTAAATTTAAAACAATGAATAGTGTTAAATGACTCTTACTATGCAAAACATAAGGTACTACTTTATTACTACAGAAAATGTTCAATAAATTCCTATTTGTAACATGGTGAAAATTGACAAAAATACAATGTACTACATTCACTGCACTTGCAGTACATACCTCATTTAAATAGATGTTTATTATTTTTAAAAGTTTTGAACATTGTTTAAGCTAGTTAAATGTTTATGGAATCCCTGAAGCGCTTCAAGAAAACACAAAGAATTAACAAAATATTCTCAATGTCATAATGTATGCACACAAATTCTAAGAATTAACAAAAAATTTTAAGAATTAAAATTAAATTAAAATTTTAAGAATTAACAAAAAATTCTCAATGTCATAATTTATGCACATGTTTAAAATGAAATCACTGCTCTAGACCTTTTACTATTAACAATAGTTAACATGCAACAATATTTGGGATTAATTATTGGGACAGTTTTCAATTCAACATTAACCATGTAAAAAAAAAATTACATGCACAAAGAATGATGATTATTAAAATTTGCATATATATAGTATACATGGTCATATGGCTAAGTAAGCACTAGATCAATATACATTTGTCTTACACTCCCTTAGAGCAGTGGTTCTCAACCTGTGGGTTGCTACCCACAATAGCTGTATTAAAGGGCTGCGGCATTAGGAAGATTGAGAACCACTGCCTTAGAGAGTATGTATTATCTTTGGGGAAAATGTTAGAGAAAATTTATATCTACTTTCACATGATAGTTTTAATAATTCACTATCTAAATGGCCTTTTATTTCATGAAGTTTTACAATGACACTAAACAGCTCTGGAATTGTCACTATTCTGGTTTTTGGTTCAACCATACATTTTTCTCTTTTCCTATGTTCACGATCTCATGAAGCCTGATACCTTGTCTCTTTCCTATTACTAATAGAATACTATTAGAACTCCAATTATCACCTCCAGTTCTCAGGACCTTTCTTCTTGTTGTATCTGGCACCCTAATATTTCTTTCTAAGAAACTGCATTCTGACATAGGGTTTGAGGAGGTATCTAAGTCCCATCTTTTTCCTCTTCTGTTATCTCAAACCTGTATTTTCCTTCATTTTTAAAAAATTCAGCCAAGTATTTGCTAAGACAGGCAAAAGATATGTACTATGTTAAAAACCAATATTTTCTATCTTTTATCTTCTACCTTCATCTTTTATCTCTTAAACAAAGGTATTAACTTCCTTATTAAAATATAAAATCCAACTTGAGGTTTATATAAACATACATGTTGAACTGGTATAAAAAGGAATAAAAATTTCCCAGTAAATACAAACATAAAGAAACTTGGAAAAATATTATAGATATGAAAAACTAAAATTCATGGCAAAAAATACAATGTATAAATATCATTATTACGTTTAATTTTTAGAAAAATAAAAAGAACTACAAGAAAAAAAGTACAATTTGTCCTTGTGCATAGACTGTTATATCAATGGCCCTCAATGCATCATACTTCCTGCCATCTGTATTGTGGGTGCAGCCTCCTCTCACACTGACTCTGGACTTGGCCACGTGACTTGCTTTGTCCAATGGAACATTTGCAAGTTTATGGATATACAGGTTTGATAACCTCTTGCATATTGGGCTTGCCTTCTTAGAATGTTTGCTCCACCATGGGAAGAAGCCAAGTCTAGCCTACTGGAAGCTGAGAGGCCATGTAGAGCAGAGTCAGCCAATTCACTAAGTCACAAGAAATAATTAACATTGTATTTAAACCACTGAGTTTTGGAATGGTTTGTTATGAATCATGGATAATGGATAATCTGATTTTTCTATCTTTGGCAGAGCAAACAGATAAAAATTAAATAAAGCAATAATATTTGAAAAAACAATTAAGACCTGTCAATAAACTTTAAAAATATTAGGTCTGCCGTCCTCTTGCACTTCCCTCCTTGTATATTCTGTTATTCAGTCTGTTTAGATAAGTATTTACAATACTTAACATTTTAATCATTATTCCACACATTCTGTAAGTACAGACAATAGTAGCTAATTAACGAACAAAGACCACATGATAAATATTTTTTATTTTTAAACACTGAATTGTACATCTTCCATATAAAAGAAGAGATTCTAGCCTTAAAAAATAATTGTACTTACTAATATTATCTTTACATTTTTACAGAGATCAATGTTCTTTAAATCTGTAGCTTCATTCCATAGTTTTCACAGAATCATAATCTTTTGAATACATTTCCAATATTCTTTAAAAAATAAAAAGTTCATATAAGGTATTTTTTACTTAACACATTACAGGTTACAGTACAACTGCCTAGACCTCCAGCTACCACTGAATACTTTTCCACCAAGGAGAAGCCAATTTGTTGTAATAATTAATTCTCTGTATTTACTTTTATTAGAAAGAGGTTTTTGGTAGTGAGAACAAATAATCTCTCGTTTGTTGCCTGAAAGCCTAAAATAGGATCATTGGTTTCTAGGCTTGCTACCTGCTGCTTAGCAACCTGCCCCACTTGCCTGCCTTCCTTTCTGTTGTAAAGTACAGTAGACATAGGAACAGGCTGACGATAGATAAATACTCGACGAAGGCACTCACAAAGGGCAGCATACGAGTAATTTGGAGCACAGGCGAAAAATTTTTTGTCTCTCTTTGATGCTTGGACATAGCCTGTGAAGAATATGAGGCAAACAAAAGAAAAACGATATTTTAAACAGAAGGGAAAAATCATGATTGAACATTTTCAATGTATTTTATTATACATTAAAATGCCTAAGTCAAATATATACTATAAATGTTCAACAACTATTGCAGTCTGAACCAGTAATGATTAGCCACAATCTTTCCTAAGTAGTGCAAAAATATAACTTTAATTCCTAAGGATCAAAACAGATGCAGCTTCATCTCTTCAAAAGCATAACATAGTTTCATTAAATTCCCATGAATAATTCAAACACTAAAATTCTAATCTATGCCAAAATATCTTTAAATGCCAATTTAACATTTAGGTTCATGAATTACAGATATGGTATCACAGAATCATTTTTTTTCTTCTTATCCAATGGGAAAATGTTAGATACCATCATAAAGTTATGTCAGGAGTCTATTCAGAATGCACACCGGAAGGCCTATTCCTAACACAGCCCTGCAGGTACTGATATTCACAATGAATTCTTTTAATCTCTATAATGTTAGTAATATTTTTATACTCTAATACCAACATTATAACAGCATTTTGTTGTACTTCAGTCCCCAGAAGTAGCAGTTGGAACCACTATAACCTAAAAAGAAAATTGAAGTCTTTAATTTAAAAAACTTAAATTAGAATATCTCATTAAAAAATTCTTAATTTTTTAAGAATTAACAAAAAAATTCTCAATGTTATAATTTATGCACATGTTTAAAAAGTATCTTTATAAACTAAAAGGACATTTATGTTCTGAGATATAAATTAAGATTTTCAGATTACAACCTGGTTTAGGTATGTCATGAGATAAAAAAATATAACAATAATTAAAATTGAGATCTCACCAAACAATGAATTAGCAAGAGAACCATTGAGCATAGGCAGATGAATTTTTTTTCTTTTTAACACTAAGGAGGGTTTAAAGAAAAAAATGTGGAGAGGATTTGAAGTACCCTTTTAAATAGTTATAAATAGATCTATCCCTAGTCTAACCTTGACAGAATGATGTGTATAATATCTCAAGAATACATATTTAGGGTGGCGCCTATGGCTCATTGTGTAGGGCGCCAGCCCCATATACCAAGGATGGTGGGTTCAAACCTACCCCCGGCCAAAATACACTAAAAAATAGCTGGGCATTATAGCCGTAATTCCAGCTACTCGGGAGGCTGAGGCAAAAGAATCGCCTAAGCCCAGGAACTGGAGGTTGCTGTGAGCTGTGTGATGCCATGGAACTCCACCAAAGGCAATAAAATAAGACTCTGTCTCTCCAAAAAAAAGAAAAAGAAATACATATTTAATGTAATTGTTGCTTCAACTGAAAATTGAGCATGGTAGAATTCCGTTATCTTAAGTGATTTGGGGATTTAAATGGAGAAGTTGAACACCTAAAAATTATATGATGGGATTTTCCTTTACTAAAGAAAATGGATTGAGAATAAAAAAATAGGAATTATAGTAGGAAGTCTAGAAATTATATAGTAAAATTAGATTGAACTTTGAACTTCAGGAAATAAAAATCCATTGTGAATCTCAATTAACCAGCTTAGAGTAGCCTACATTATTAACCATAAGGGATAATTGACAAATCGCTACAATCACCGTTGTGCATATATAGCCATCAAAATGCATAGTTTTATTTCCTGCTGCCAGTGTAAAATAATCTTTCCATAAAGCAATAACTGTGGCATCTTAAGTTACAGAAAAAATTTCTCTCATATAATACTAATGCATTTTGATATAAAATCAATGATTGGATATATTAAGTAGTTTTAAAAGTAGGGTTTAAAGTAGGGTTTTAAGTAGGGTTTTAAGTAGGGTTTAAAGTAGGGTTTTAAGTAGGGTTTCAACCCTAGTTTTAAAACTGATATTTTCCTTTTATCCTACCAAATACATTTATTTTCTGGTTATTTCCATTTTCCATAAGCATTTTCATTATAAGGGCTCTCTTTTGCACTTAAGTTCCATGAAAGGTATTTCCTAGTAAGCATTACCTCAGAGCAATTCTGCAATGTTTCTGAAGATTACGCTAAAGAAAGAAACTTAAAAACAAATTCCATGTATCGGGTATTGTCAAGCTCTTTGTTCATATTTTAATACTACATAGCTTACAGAATTTTTTTAAATAAACAAATGACTGATTAGAGTGATTCAAGTGGTTATATAACCACTTTTCATTTGTATTCCGTGTTGATTTTCTTTATAAGCATAAAAACAGATTAATTCAAATGGTGCAATAGTACTAACATTTATCAACTACAATAAAAGTAACCTGATTATAGCACAAATCAATCTAAATGTAATTAGGACACTTAGAATTTAAAAAGAAAAAAAAAAAGAGAAGTGAACTTAAAAAAACAACCAACAAGGCCCACAGTACCATTCTGGGAGTTTAAAGCTGGGCAGCCCAGGAAGGGGTCTAGAGATGGGCTCTCCTCAAATCACTCTAATGTGGTGGACACTGGTGCCTCTGTTCTGAAGTAGGAGCCATTGGTGTGAGTGAGCTATGGGACAACCAGTTCTAGGTTAGCAGGAAGGAGGAAGGTACAGGGAACACCCCAATAGTACTCTGCTCACTGCACCTGGATTCTGCACGGAGGGTATGGCTCATTTCTTTTCCTTCAGGGACAAGGCATTACTTTTATAGATGCCTCAACCTGGGAATCTCAGACCCTGGGTTTCAACACTGCTGGCCAAAGTTTCCTAGGACCTACTTAGACCACAGCACAGACTGGTAGATGTCAGGAAACTGTGGGTCTCCTAGAACTTGGGCATTCAGGGATAGCCACTTCTAGCTGAAAAGAGAGTGCAGCATGCAAGGGGGTTCCTTAAGATAAAGCAGACCAGGGACTAACTGCCCCCAACCTGGGGCCTTCTCCTCCTCTTCCCATTCCCTGCCTGCTGCTGCCCAGGCAGCCATGGCTGTTTCTGCTCAGGAGTGGCAAGGGATCCATGGGGGAGGATTAAGCTGTTCTTGGGAGCAGCTGCCCCATACCCAGGATTCCACAAAGCTTGGTGCATACTCTGTTCCCCTAAAAACCAACAGCAGGGACTTTTATATTCCCCAAAGACTAGACCTATCAATTCCCCCGAGGGAAGGTGGGGTTAGCAGTCCTCTCTCCAAGCTGCCTTTCTCTTCTGGAAGGAGCCTACCCTCCTGGAGGCAAGTCCTTGGCCCACACATAGCTCCGCCATTGGATTATTTCAGCCAACAGCCAATCTGGTTACCCTGCAGGCAGCAGACAGAGCTCCCCTACCACTTCTGCTGTAGCTGGGTCAAGGTGGAGGTTTTATGCACCCAAAGGACAGAGACCACAAAAAATTTATGAGTAAGATCCCAAAAGCAAATACAAACCCCCCCCCATAGACAAATGGGACTTAATTTAACTAAAAAGTTTCTGTGTAGCAAAAGATATAATTAACAGATTAAACAGACAACCTACAAAATGAGAGAAAATATTCTCATGCTAAACATCTGACAACAGCCTAGTATTCAGACTCTATGAGGAACTCAAATCAGCAAAAAACAACAAACAAAAAGTGGGCAGAAAGATGTAAATAGGCATTTTCAAAAAAGAAACAAATGGCCAACAAATATATGAAAAGATGGTCAACATCATTAGGAAAATGCAAATTAAAACCACAGTGAGATACCATCACCTTACCTCTGTCAGAAAGGCTGCTTTAAACAGTCAAAAACCAACAGATGCTGGTACAGATGAGATAAAAATAGAACGTGTACACACTGTTGGTGGGAATGTAAATGAGTGCACCCTCTATGAAAAATAGTATGGAGATTTCTTAAAGAACTACAAGGAGAGCTACCATTTGATCCAGCAATCCCACCATTAGGGATTTTTTTCCTACCAAAAGGCAAAGAAGTAGTTTTATTATAAAAACACCTGTGCCCATGTTTATCCCTGTACAAGTCACAACTGCAAAGATACAGGACCAAGATAAGTGCCTAATATCCAACAACTAGATTAAAAAATATGACACACACACACAAACGCCAGGGAATATATAGGCATATGCCATGGAATACTACTTGGCCATCAGCAAGAACGAAATAACATCTTTCGGATCAACTTGGATGGAACTAGAGGCTATTATTCTAAAGGAAGTAACTCAGGAACAAAGAACCAAATATCACATATTTTAACTTACAAGTGAGAGCTAAGGAATGGGTATGCATGGTCATACAGAGTGACTTAACTGACACTGGCTATTCCGAAGGGGGAGGGTGAAATGGGGCTGTGAGATGAAAAATTAACTATTAGGTACAAGGTACACTATTCAGGTGACAGGTATATTAAAAGCCTAGTCTTCTCCACTAAGCAATTCTACCATGTCACAAAAATCACTTGTATCCTCTACATCAATTTAGAATTTAAAAAAAAAAGTGATTGTAATTCCTGACATAATGGAAAATGTTACTAAAGGTTTTGCTTTATACCTAAAGCATTGAAAGTTGCAACGTGCTCCCACATATCCTCTTGTTTGCTGGAGTGAGGCTGCCAGAGAAGGGCGTCGACATCATGGCGCAAACAGAAGCAGGGCATTTCTTTAGGATCCAGTATGACAGAGAAAAGATACTGGTTGCTTCCAAGATTCACCTAAAAAGTGATTAAAAAATAACTTACTCAACAACAAATTCAATAATAATAATAGCCAAAATTGGCACACAGCAACTAAGTATCAGTGACCATTCTAAAATTTTTACATACCTAATTTGATTGATTCCTCATAACATCCCTGGGAGAAAAGTCCTATTATTAAGCTCTTTAAAAAGGTGAGGAAAGTGATGCACAGGGCATTTAAGTAACCTGTCCAAAGTCAGGCTAGTAACAAGCTGTGGAACTGAAATTTGGACCTGGAATCTATGTTCTTAACCACCATGCTCCATCTGTTAGTACCTAGCTCTCACCTGTTAGTAACTAGTTTAAACATGATGTAAGCATCAATTTCATAAGCACACTACTTTTAAACTGCAGAAACGAACTTGAAGTTTACTAACATTAACCTATAATAATACTGAAGAATAATGTAGAATTTGTGAGCACATTCTACACACCAGACATGTAATAAATATTAATCTTACCAATCTAGGAGACTATTACTATCTTTATCTAGGCAGTGAAAGAACAGACTTGGACAGCTTGAGTAACTGGCCCTAGGCTTCAAAGAAATATCACAATGCTGGGACTCATATTCAGATTTGTTGATAAATTATTAGTTTAGTACACTACTTAATGATGGTATGTCAAAAACATTATGTCAATAATTGTTACTGTAATATTAAAGCCTAAAGAAATTCTTTCTCATTAAATTGAGACTCACTAGATTCCATCTATAGGAATACTTTTAATGGAGACAGGCGGCAACAATATTCTTCTTTATTAGAAATATTAACAGGATTTAAAATGTCAAACTAGCCAGGTGCAGTGGCTCACGCCTATAATCCTAGCACTTTGGGAGGCCACGGCGGGTGGATTGTTCAGGAGTTTGAGACCAGCCTGAGCAGGCGCAGTACCCAATCTCTAAAAATAGCTGGGCATTGTGATGGGCGCCTGAGGCGCCTACTTGGGAGGCTGAAGCAAGAGGATCATTTGAGCCCAAGAGTTTAAGTTAGGCTGACACCACAGTACTAAGGGTGAGAAAGTAAGACTCTGTCTCAAAAAATAAATAAATAAAAGGCAAACTAAATACAAACAAAAATCACACCATATGTAGAAAATAGCAAATATGTACAATACCTGATAAATAATGAATTGATTCCAGGAGCTCTGGAGAATAAAAAAATGCTGGGCTAAAATAAGAAGTGGAGACCTGATTTGTATTCAATAGAGAAAGCTGTGAAACTTAGTGCCAAAAATAAACAAGCTCAACCAAAAAAGGCAGAAGACATGGCCAGAGAGAATGTAGTAAGCAGAAGTCGTGATATGATATAGAGAGTAAGGGACTGAGCAATAGATGGACGAATGCTCAGCAGAAGGAAAGAGTAAGAAAAACATGACACCAAATTCCTCCCAGTGATATACTGGAAAGAAAAATGCAGTACTGAACTTGATGAGGAAATACTATACTATTCAAAATTCAGAGCTAGTCCATAAAAAGTACAAAATAAAGTAAAAAACTTTAGTTGGCTATTCTAAACTACTAGAGACTGAAGTTACCATAACTAGGTATAATATATCATATGGGATTGAATCCTGAATCAGGAAAAAACTGCTATAAAGTACACTACTGAAGCAACTGTAAAATCTGAATATAAACTCTATTAGGTAAAAGTATTATATCAATGTTGTATTGGGGTAAAGGGACATGGCATCTGCAACTCACTTCTAAATGTCTCAGCAAAATGAGGAGAAAAATGAAGAAAAATTATATGTGGCATAATGTTAATAACTGCTAAAATCTAAGTGAAAGATAGTATTAATTGAGCTGTTCTCTCCTAAAATTCACACATGGATGTCCTAAGCTCTACCACCTCAAAATGTTACTATATTTGGGGATAGGTAATTAAAAAGATAATTAAGTTAAAAGAAGTCATTAAGGAAGGCCCTAACCCAACATTACTGTTGACTTTATAAAAACAAGTTAGGACACAGATATATATAGACAAGTCCATGTAAAGATAATGGGAGAAAAACAGCCATCTCCAAGTCAAGGAGAGATGCTTCAGAAACACTAACTCTACAGACATCTTAATCTCAGACTTCCAGCATTCAGAACTATGAGAAAATAATTTTCTGTTGTTTAAGCCACCTAGTGGTGCTATGTAAGGCAGTCCTAGCCAAGTAATTCAGATACATAAGAGTCCATTGTGTTTTTAAATTTTTCTTTTTTTTCAGGGGTGGGGGCGGTGGCACGTGGGGGATAGAGTCTCAAGCTGTTGTCCTAGGTAGAGTTCCATGGCGGAATCATAGCTCACAGCAACCTCTTAACTCTTCAGCTCAAGTGATCCTCTTGCCTCAGTTTTTCTATTTTTAGTAGAGACAGGGTCCTACTCTTGCTCAGGCTGGTATCAAACTCATGAGCTCAAGCAATCTACCTGCCTTGGCCTCCCAGAGTGCTAGGATTATAGGCATGAGCCACTAAGCCTGGCTAAACATTTCTTTATGTTGAATTTTTTTTCAAAATTAAAAGTTCAAATTTTAAAACAAAAAGTGTAGCAGCCCGTATAGCCTATGGCTAGGAGGACTGAGACTTATAAATAACATCTATATAGCTCAATAATGGAATATCTTTGTGAAAAGGGCATGAGGAGGGATTTGGCTCTCCTAACAAGCATGAGAGAGCTTGTGAGATGAGAGCAGTGGTGAATTGGCAGTCTCTACACCTGTGGTGTTGAGAGGCACGAGATCAGCCTTATATCAGGCTGGAGGAGAAGGCAGTACAGAGTGAGCTCATTCTATCACAGACCCCTTACTCTGACTATGTCTCCTCTCCTGCTTGCAGAACACCAGAGCAGCATCTCTTTGCTGAACTAAGCTCTGCTAACCACTGTCAAGGTCTATTCTAAGACTGCTTTACCCTCAAAGACTATCCTTCTCTCCTTCTCTCTCTCTCTTCCCTTCTACTAAAGTAAATAGCCCTCAGGCACCTAAGTGAGATAATAGCATAGAGGAGTAGGGAATCTAGATAAGCCGGGATGAAACCTGGCCAGTCACTGGCCCTGACAAGCGGTGGGCTATGACATAAAGGGACTATAGTGGCTGCTAAGTATAAAATGATTGGCAAGTCACTTGCCAACTTACTCTGTGAAAGAAGAGAATAATAAATGAAAACTCCTTAGATTGATTTATGAAGATTAAATTCAGCAGCTGTGCAAATGCTAATGTATGACATGAATGGTTACTATTAATAGGTGAGTTATACATGGAGATACACTTTTAAGAGAAATTAGCTAGTTAAAAGCTGGGTTGCATACTTCACTTAGTAGAATCATTTGAAATATCACATACTGTAGAGTAAAAAAGGTTTAAGATAAATGTTCCATCTCGCTGAATCTATACAATAGCTTCCTGCTGCCTACCAGATGCTCACTGCCTTCAGAGACATAACACAGAGAATCTTATCTAGGCAAACATCAAAAGCTGCACAAATATGTTATGTCGCAGTAAGTGTCTTTTCCAAAGATGTACCAGCCACCTCTTGACCTTGGAATTCAGTGTTGATTATTTAAAGGCGCATGTATTATAGACCTTGCCATCACACATACATACTGCTCTACCTTTAAATTTTATGTTCCTATTGATGACCATGCAGTCCACTGACAGCAGCTTCTTACACTTTCGGCTCTCTCACCTCATATTTCCAAAGTGTGTATGTGTAAGATACATCCTCCTGACCTAGACCTGAGCCATGTTTCCTGCTAGATCATGACCAACGCAAAATAGTAAACTACGAAACCCACTAAGACTCAGCTCTGGTGTAAAGGTCTAGGTAGCCAGACACAAACTGAGGTGCAAGCACAAAAGACCTACAGCCTCAAAAAAAAGAGAATAAAATAAAAACATCTCTTCACTCTAATTTATGAAACAAACTTTGAAGACATTAATAAATCTTAAAATTAACAACTGGAAAAGAAGTGCGTATCAGTTGAAACACTGGAAAACTCTAATATACATCTTCAAATAAATGTACATTGTAGTTGCTCAAAAAAATAAATGAAGGCATTGTATCCGTTAAAAGTGAACAGGAGAGCTTAGTGAATGAAGATGGCTGACCAGAGACACCAGCTGTGAGATCATCTAAGAAAGAATGAAAAGTTGTATATGAAAAAGACAAAAAACATACACAGGTCAGATACAATTCCAAGGGAAAAGTGCCAGAACTTACAAGTGATTCCACAGGAAGAAGTCGTGGAGCAGAAAGAGGAGCAAGATATTCTCAGAGGTCAACCCACACAACTTGGGGTCCAGCAAAAGGGCAGGTTGGGAGCTTTGTTTCTCCCTCCCTCACATCTCTGGCTGCAGTGGGCGCCCTCTTTCAAGCAGAGGCACTAAATACAGCCCTGGACCACCATTTCAAGGATGTCTGTAGAGCAAACAACCTTGGAAGACAGTGTCTCCCTCCAAAGCAAAAGGCAGATTTGTTTAAAGTCCAGAGAAGAAGGTTTCTCTCCTAAACCACATGCAGAAAGGCTTACTGGCCATTTGTATATTGCCCTATGGGAAGTGAGGATCAGGGAATTGGTCCAAATGTTCCCACTCTGGCTAATGCTATTGCTGTCAATAATAAACTATGTTTTGTCTCTGATCCAAGAATCTTACATGAAACTGTGGTAGGATAACTTGTTAGCCTGCAAGTAGGTTAAAGTCTCAGACCCACTGATATTTTAGAGACCACAAGATGCTGACTAAGATGGGGCTTAGAAGAGAAAGGATGTGGGCCTTTTGAGTTAATTAACAAGATTCGGGCTCAAGGGATCCTCCTGTCTTGACCTCCTGAATAGATGAGGGCCTTAGGGGTTGATTAACAAGATTTGGGTTCAAGGGATCCTCCCGTCTTGGCCTCCTGAATAGCAGGGAGGATGTGAGTGAGCCACTGTACCTGGCTGCCATCCCCCCTTTTCAAGGTTTTGATGATACCAGAATAAATTTCACTTCCTCAAAAATGGAGGCAACACAAAAGTACCTTTAAATATTTTTCTGTGCAAATCAAGGCCTTGCTAACTAATTCATACTTTTAAATGCTTTCCATTTAAGACACTTTTATATACTAAAAGCAAATCGCAAATAAATTACAGTCAAATAAAAATTAGGACACGATAAAAATACCAAAGAAAGTAAAGATGTTTATCACATTTTTATAAGGGCAATAATCTTTTAAATGCAAAAGAAATAGAAGGCAAAGGCTGAATCATTCAAATACGTAACCATTTAAAGTGTCATTAAAGTGAGAAAAAAAACAATGATAAAAAACAGCCAAAGAGAAATGTCTACAACAGTTACAACCCACAATCAAATCATGTGCTACTTAAAGAGCTAAAAAATAGACCATGGGTAGAACAGAAGCTCCTACGTAAGGGCAAACAAAACTGAAAACAAACATTCAAAAATCAGCCACAATATCAGTCAAAGAAACTCAATATACAACTCAAATATCTCATGTCAATTCATATTAATTAAATTAGAAATAAATACAGTAGACTCTCCATAAATACAGTCGAACTGACCACCTGCCTACACTGACCACATCTTTAAGTGGACCTAGTTTTCACAGACCATCCATGCACAACATGTACATATCAGTACAGTAGGCCTAGCTCCTTATGTTGACTACCTCAGTACGTTGACCATTTTGTTACAGGGTCAGAGGTTCTACTGTAATATCAAGTAATATTTCTGCACACACGATGTCTCTTTACAACTATATTCTAGCCATGCCGAGTTAGTGCTATTTCTTCAGAAGAACCATAATCTCTGTGATACTACATAATTTAAAACATCTATGTGACACAATTCTCTCTCAATACTCACCACATACTATAATTATAATTATAAATACCTATTTACATGCTTGTTCTTCCCATCTGTAGGTTTTAAAAGTACAGACTATTTTGGAGACAGACAAAAGTAAGACCATATATATAATATACGTGCTCAGGGTTGGCACAGGTAAGGTAAAAGTGGGGACAGCTAAACTGCTACAGTAATTTGTAAAGCATTTTAATCCATGGTCAAAACTCCAACATAAAAGGATACCTGTACAGGAGTATTTTTAATGGTGATATTTATAATTTATAAAGATCTAGGGTCAACAGAAATGTATTAGGTAAACGATTAAACTGTGGTGTAACCATATTGATAGTATATAATGTATCAGTATTAAAAAAATATAAACAGGTAAAATGCTTACGGCAATATTAAGTTTTTAAATGGTAGGCTAAAAATTAAATCTACTCTTTGAATTAAGATATATGAAAATTTATAAGGACTACCTGTAAAGTTTCAAAAATGTTAACACTAGCACTGCTAGAATAAGAAAATGCAAAATCCATAATAGAATGAATAAATTACACATATTTATATGGTAGAGACTACATGAGTTAAAACGAAAACTCAGCTATACATGGCAATGCAGTTGAGTCCCACAAATACAGAAAAAAGAGTACATTCCAATTGAAGAGCATTAAGTCCATCTATTATTAAGTGATGCATCTATTCAACATATTGGTAAGAAATATTAACTAACAATAAACGATTAGACAAAGTTTAGGTCAATTATTTGAGGCAGGAGAGAAAAGACAAGGAGGAGATGGCAGAAGTTAGGCAATGGGATTTAGAAAAAAACAAAATATAAAAACACTGACTCACTGAAAATGTCTGACTTCCATTGACACTGTTTAAGCAACAAATGCTTTCCCTTAAAAAAGACTTATATTGAAATTTTTACAACAGAAATGCTTTCGTATCAATATAATTTTCCCAGTTCAATTATTTTTCTATATTTGTCTATATTTTCACATAAATATCTTTCAAGTAAGACACACATGCTTGTTTCCTTCTCTATAACTGAGCTGCTAAAGCAGGGGTTGGCAGCATTCTTCTGTAAATGCCAGACAGTAACTATTTCGGGCACTGCAAACTACAGGCCAGATAATAACTATTTTAGGCTTTGCATACTATATGGTCTCTGTTGTAAAGCAACGTGGCTGACAGCACAAAAGCAGTCATGGACAGACGGTATATATGTGAAAGAATGGGAAAACCTGTGTTCAACAAAACTTTATAAAATCAAGCAACCAGCTACATTTGACCCATGAGACACTGTTTGCTGACCACTATGCTATAGAACATTATCTAAATGACTCTGCATAACTGTCACCTATGAGAATTACGGGCCAGTATATAATAGCATAATCAAGTATAACACATATACTCAGGTATACTAAACACCAGTGTGGAATACTGCACTGTATTAAAAACAGCAATTACTGCTGCAAAAGTCTTTACAGTAAAAACTTTTTTCCAACTCTTAGAATATAAAGCAAAAAACTACCACTCACATCAGCCATTCTAGTCTATGGGTCAAATGAATCTACCAAGAAACAAAATAATTACCTATAGATAAAATTTCTCTGCTTCTTTTTTTTTTAAGACAGGCTCAATGACCCACCTCAGCTTCCTGAGCAGCTAGGACTACAGACACGTGCTAGCACATCCAGCTAATACTTTTTTTTAAGGGACGAGGTCTTGCAAAGCTGCCCAGGGTTGTCTCAAACTTCTGGCCTCAAGTTGTCCTCTTATCTCTGTCTCCCAAAGTACTGAGATTACAGATGTGAGCTACCATGCCTGGGCTAGTTTCTCTTCATTTTGATGGATATCACTCTCCAACAGACTCTTGAGTTTCTGCATGTTTTGCAAATAGAAATACTGACTTCTCCTTATTCTGGAATACATTTCCAAGGATGTCAGCATAATGAACAGCTTAGAAGACAGAGTGTCTCCCTGCAGAAACAAGGGCAAGCATACTAACTGATCATTATAAAAGACTCAGATTCCATAAATTCAAGTTTTCTCTCCTGCTATACAACCTATTGATATAGGCGGGGATCCATCTGTACCCATCTGTTCACCTAGTAGGGACTGGGGACCCAGGAAATTGACATAAATGTTGATGCTCATGCTGTTTGCCATACAAAGTAATAAACTCCCCAACTCAGGAGTCTCCTGTCTTCTGCCACCATCCGTTAAATTATGGCAGGCTAACTTGTTAGCTTGCAAATAGAGTAAAATCTCAGAACCTTCACAGTTCTTGACATATCTGCTCTTTTGAAGCATTCTAATCATTAGTGCTGTATTATTATAAATGTGTGAGTTTCACGTATTGACAATCCTCTGCCTTAGATGAACCATTTCCAAAGTATGACGTGTAGAAACCTACTGGGTTGGGTGAGGAGGTTCTGAGAGGTACCTTCAGGAAGGCCATAAACTTAAAAGCATTTTCATAGTAATGCTCAAACCTCTTTCCCACTGTTTCTAAACTTGCATAGATGATGAAAAAGAAAAAATAGGTAAAAGGTTTAGTCATACACAGCACAAATTGTGGCAGCAGCACCAAACCACTGTTAGCATAATGATTAGCAGTATTCACTGCTACGTGTCAGTAAAGAAAATCCCAGTTTCAGTTTAAACTGTCCTTGAGAAAGAAGTAAAAATGATTAATTTTATTAAATCTTGACTCAAGTACATTCCTTTCCAGTGTCTCTATGACTAGTGGGAAGTACACACAAGGCAGTTGTGCTGCATGACAAAGGGCCAAGTCCCAAGGAAAAGTACTTGAGATCATGAGTCGTAAATACCAAAATGGCCACTTTGTCATGAAACATAACTTTTACTTGAAACAACAATTGACAAACTAACTTGGTTACTCTAAATTGGGTATTTGGTAAACACGGTATCAAACGTAAATGAAGTAAACCTTTCATTTCAAGGAGAACAAATGAAAGTAGCTGTTGCCAATTTGAACTTTTGAATAAAACTTAGAATTTTAGAAAACTTGTAATTATCACTTACAAGGATAATAGCTTGTCAATCCTTAAATACTTTTCTGATAACATCAGTGGTATGTTAACAATGTCTGCATATGTATTTTTACTGAATAATGAAGTGAATTAATAATTAGAAAATCTATATAACTTAAAGAATCAACATTTCTGAATGATCTCCATGGGCACAACAGATATTAAAGTTATACACTCCACACTGTAACTAATCTGTAAGAAACATTTGTTGAATTTGGATATAAAATCCAAGTTATCCATTATTATCTGAAAAATTACATTAAATACACCCTTTTTCCAATTATATATGTATATGAAGCTGAATTTTCTTCATATATTTCAACCAAAGTATTATATTGTAAAAGATCAAATGCAGAAGCTGATAAGAGAACCCAATTATTTTAATGTAGACAGTAAGGAGATCTGCAAAAATGTCTCTTACCTTTTTGGTGCTAGGAAATACCCTTATTTTCATTAGAAAATATTACACAGTTAACAACTGGCTATTATTTTTAAATACATAATTCAAAATTTTCTTAATTCCAATGTAATAAATTTTGACAGATATAGTCTATCGAAGTTTAAGAATGTAAATGGCTCCTGATACCAAAAGCTACTAGTTTAGATACTTTCTGAATGTATTTCCCTCCCCTACAGGAGGGATCCTAGCCTCATTAACTTTTGAAAGAATTAATAATGCAGAGTACAAGCCTTTCCTACTTTCTTTCATAATGACATTAATTGGAAAGATTTTTTTTTTTCTCCTATTTGCAACTCTTCTGCTTCCTGGTTGGATGGGTTTATTTAGAAGTTGCAAATGTTCTTTTTAGGTGCTTGAATCTTACGTTTTAAGCAGCATCTGATGAACCATCTGATTTGAGACATTTACCATAATATAATTTTTAAGAGTATCTCTCACCTTTTGGTCACTCCAAATTTAATTTGATCACTATAGATCTATGTTGCCCAAAAGAAAATGGGGATCACATATGTTATCTGCAATTTTCTAGTAGGCACATTAAAACAAAAATGAAACAGGAGAAAGCAAATTTAATAATAGATTTTATTTAACCAAATCTATCGAAACTATTATCACTTTAACACAAAAATATAAAACTTTATTACTAATAAATTTCTATGTGTTTCTTTTCACATCAAGTCTTCAAAATCTGGTTGTGCATTTTGTATTTACAGGATATCTCGATGCAGACTAGCTACATTTTAATTGCTCAAGAGCCACTGTATGTCCAGCAGCTAACATTCTTGACAGCACAGTTCTAAAGATAAAAGTAATCCATCTTCAATTCTATCTGAATTCTGATTTGAGTTCATTCCTTTTGTTATTTGGTTCTGATATTTAATCTTTCTCTTTTATTGTGCTGTTTCACATATTTACCTAACATTTTATTTTCCAAATGGCAAATTTTAACTCATATTCAACTCCTCCAGAAAACCTTATATGCTGGGAAATCTGTCATTTAAAACACAGTTCTGACCTTTTGGTTAGAATATTTTTCTACAACTACAATGATATATACTAAGCTTTTTATATAAGATAATTTCAAATTGTCCAAAATTATGACATACGAAATCAAGAAGAGAGAAAAGAGCAAATACTGCAAAAGGAAGTAATATTTAAGGTACAAATTGTCCATAAAGAAGTTTGGTTTGCTTCCTAAAGTCTATGTACCACTGAAATATCCAAAATATTATAGCCTTTAATGACAAGCCAAAAGGTACAACCTTGGGTACATTAAGAAACTATTTTTAAACTAGTCACATTTGAGCAGGAAGCCCTTGACTTTCACATAATACAAATCTGCCATTAGAAAGAAGATGGACTTAATACTTTTTGGAGCTATTCCATTTACATCTATTCTACTTATACGCAAACAGCAATGTTTATGCATTTTTACTTGACTGCTTTACAAAAATGACTAACAGAAAAATAAAAAAAGTTGTACAATATAAACAGAAACTTTGGTCTCAAGTTGAAACAGGAGTTAGTCCTATCGATCTAAAGTTTCTTCAAAGTTGGAAGGACTGCCCCTGTTTATTACATATTACACTTCTTCCCCACTCTTTTTCTTTTTTTTTTGAGACGGAGCCTCAAGCTGTCCCCCTGGGTAGAGTGCCGTGGCATTACAGCTCACAGCAACTTCCAACTCCAGGGCTCAAGCGAGTCTCCTGCCTCTGCCTCCCAAGTAGCTGGGACTACAGGTGCCCGCCACAACGCCTGGCTATTTTTTGGTTGCAGCCATCATTGTTGTTTGGCGGGCCCAGGCTGGATTCAAACCCGCCACCTCAGGTGTATGTGGCTGGTGCCTTAGCCGCTTGAGCCACAGGCGCCAAGCCTTCTTCCCCACTCTTGATAGTTCTATCTACAACTCTGAGACTATTCACTGCTACAACATTCTGGCTTTCAGAAATTCCTGAGGGGTAAAGTGACATCGGGTTGATTACTAAATATAAGAAAAAATCTTGGCATGTTCTGCTCAGTTCTACTGCTTTTTCCTTAAAGGATCTACATGCCTTAGGAAATAAGAGGCCTCCCATTGCCCTTTCATGGGCAGCCACAGCTGATTTTGCATTGTTTTTTTAACTATGGTCCAATCTGCTAAATTCTAGGGTTTAGTCAGTACATCCCCTAAGCTTTTGTACTGTAATTTATCAGTAATAATAGTTTTATTTTGGTCATCTGTCACATCTTGCTTTTAATTCATATGCCCAGACACAGGAAATGAAGAGACATATCATTAATTGGGAGTCCCTCAGTGACCAACATTAAAGCACTGATCAACACTACGTAACAATACTAGGATGAATTGAAATTCTAAGAGGGGCAAAGGTTAAACAATAGCATTTGATGATCCCTCCTTCCCTATAAAATTTAATTAGAGAACAGAATCTAGGAGTTACATTTTTGAAAACTATAACCTCAGGAAGAGCAGATTCTTCATTACAAGTACAACAACCTTCAGTTAGTCGGATTCAAGAGTCTTCTATCAGTTACACAGGAGAGTGATTCTCTAAAATTTAACCCAAAGTAATAAAGAGAAGAGTAGCTGTGGATGACCCTTATTTAGTCTCAGTGAAGGGAATTATGTAAGGAACTGTGTCAGAAATAAACAACAGCTGGGTAGGAAAACTCTTTGAAAATTTAGAAAGTTCTGACCACCCGGGCTTTGGATCACTCTCCAGATCGGATGGGACAGTCTCAGGACGAACGCGGTTCACTCTTCAACTGGAAGAGTGATGGAGTAGGAACGGGGCAACTGAAAGGCATAGGCTAATTTCTTGAGATCCAAGATGGCACTAAAACAATTTTTTATTTTAATGACTGTCACCAAGAGACAGTAAATCTGAAATGTTATTAAGCTCCTATTATAAATCAGAACCTTTGGGAGGTACTGGGAACACTGGCAGGCAAGATGTTGTCCACGTGCTTTTTACAACATATTGGCGTTAAGGGTGGTGGGAAGGAGAGCATGCAGAGACGGAAATTAATCTTAAGAGCAAGAACTCACTATGGGTACAGCTTCAATGACACTTGCCCTTGGTCCTATGCCATTCTATCTCATTTGTCTCCACTGGTAGAATCCAGAAATGTTCATTTTTACAACCAAAGTACTAAAATGTCCAGCCATTAGTTAAAGAAGGCAGATAAGGAAGCACACTAGGAAGGAACAGGTAGATATTTAGATTTTAAATATTAAGATGATATGCTCAGCTTCCTAAAGCCAGAACATCCTTATGTTATAGATGTTAGATCTAGTAAATCATCTTAAACAAAGTTAACTTTGGTTCCATGAATTCTGTTAGAATACACTTTCCCCCTAAACCTGTACATGACAAAGAAATACTAGGCCAAACTTGGCAGAAATTTTCAAGAATTTTCTTAAAAACAGAGCCTTTAACTCTCTACCCAGAGAGGTAGAGAGGTCTGAGGTCTTAGAAAAAGAGCAATTTTTCTCAATTTCCTCTGTTGCTTTTGTTGGAACTGAGTGTCCTAAAGGCCCATCACTTCTGATTTTAGTAATGAGACAGAATTAATCTCTACACGCACAGCTCCAAATTACAAATTACCCCCTAATTTGCGAGAGCCCCTTCTTACATAAACAACTCTTATAAAATCCACACATAGGTATACAGTATTAACAAACGATTAAAGATTTCCCAAAGAAGAAATGTCTAACAAGTTTTTAGGAAAAAAAAACAAAACAATCTACTACACCAACCCACTCCAAGTATTCTTCAGTATCTTAATGCACATCCCTCAGAGCTTCTGAACAGAATGTAATTGGGGGGGGGGTGTACATACTTATGGTGTATGGGGGGGAATCTCAGACGAGAATGCGTTGAATAAAAATATTCAAAAATGGAAAAAATAAGAAAAAACTTAAATCACTTAATACAGAAGGCTCTTCCAAATTTAAATAGGTCACATAAAGTAGTAAGAAACACTAAGAGAAATAAATGAGAAAATTCATCACAAAAGAAATAGTTAATACATGAAATAGTCAACAGTAAAAACATAGAACAAGAGTCCTTTATCTTAGAAACCCATTAGTAAAGATCAAACAAAAAAGATGGTAAAGATGTAGCGAAACACACAATAAATGTAAACATTAGGAATGAGACAAATCAATTTGTAAGAGATTTAGTCTATGATCCATTAATTTGAATTCTGTAATTCTTTATTAGTTGAAGATCTGAATATAGAGAAGGTTTCAAGTAATAAAGGGATTTAAAAAAAATGCAGTTTTAAAAAGTTATTTAAAAAGGGTAATGCAGTACGTAGAACTACTAAACACACACAGGACCAATATCATAGTATAATCCAACTATTAAATCAGAGATTTAAGTAACAGGAGGAAATGCTTATGTTATAATACTGAATGAAAAAAGCAGATGTGAGAATTACACACTACAGGGTCACAACTCTATGTTAGAGACCTGCACAGAAAAGGTCAAATGAAAAGATATAAACATACAGTAGCACTCAAACAATACAATACTGTGCGATTGGGTGTGGTGGTGTGTAGAAGGATGCTACTTTACAGAGTGATGAGATCTATCACAGCCAGGAACTGCTAATCGAGTTATGTTTGCAAAACACATATTTGATCATTCATTTAATATCTCAGTAAATATTCAAAAAGCTTTAGTGGAATTAGTTTCATGAACTTACCACATGAGTAGTTTTTAATGTATTGCCATCAAATCTGCATAAACTGGAGCTCTCTTCAAAGAAAATGTCACATTCCTCTAACTCTTGAGCATTACAAGGAGGTTTTTCTTTATCTGGATTTGGATTCTAAAACCAGAAATAAAATAAGTAAGTAAAACAAATGCCAAGGGACGGATTTCTCTATGCTTAAAAATGTTAAGATCACAGTAACAATTAAAAACTAATTTGGAACTCGTGACCAAGAAAACATTAAAAAAAAAAAAAAGACAGAGAAATGGAAGGATAATGGAGTCAGCAGAAAAGGACATTAAAACATCTATTATCGGCTGGGCGCCCATAGCACAGTGGTTGCAGTGCCAACCACATACACTGAGGGTGATGGGGCTGAACCCGGCCCGGGCCAGCTAACCAACAAATAAAAACCGCAACAAAAATAGCTGGGCATTGTGGCGAGTGCCTGTAGTCTCAGCTGCCTGGGAAGCTGAGGCAAGAGAATCACTTAAGCCCAAGAGTTTGAGGTTGCTGTGAGCTGTGATGCCAGAGCACTCTACAGAGGGCAACACAGTGAGACTCTGTCTAAAAAAAATAAAAAACAAAAAACATCTAATATTAACTTGTTCCATGTACTCAAAGAAGTGAAGGGAAACATGTACACACTGAGAAAGGGTGAAAGACACCAAAGAAACCCAAACTGAACTTCTAGAGATGAAAATATGAATCTGAAATGGAAAACAAAACAGATGAGACAGACAACTGATTAGACATAAAGGAAAAAGGAACACTGAGCTTGAATTGCCATAGAGACCATCCATGCAAAGTGAAGCCCAGAGACACAAAACATAAACAGAGAAACCCAGCGACCTGTGGGGGAATACGGAGAAGGCTACCTGGAAGTAACTAGAGGACGGCAGGAAACATGGGAAGAAAACTGTAAAGAAATAATGGCTAATTTTTTTCAAATTCCATAAAAACTACAGATTCAAAAAGGTCAAAGAACCCTACACATTACATTTTTTTAAGAAACCAAAAATCACAGCAAGTCATATAAAATTGCTGAAAAGCTGTAATAAAGAGAAAATCCTAAAAACAGATGGAAGAGGGGGAAAAACATGTAAAAAGGATCAAAAAGACAACTGACTTCCCATTAGAAACTATATCAACTAGAATCAATGACATGTATTTTACATTTTTCTTTTTTTTTTTCTTTCCTGCAAGACTCTCTTTGGAGATGAAATTCTGAAAAAAAACAAAAACAAAAACAAAAACAAAATACCTCTGTCAATCATAAATTATACACCTAACAAAAATAACTTTGAAAAAAGGAAGATAAATATTTTTGTAGACAAAAGCTGGGAGAATTTATTACCATCAAACCTATAATACAAGAAGTGCTAGGGCGGTGCCTGTGGCTCAAGGAGTAAGGTGCCGGCCCCATATGCCAAAGGTGGTGGGTTCAAACCCAGCCCTGGCCAACAACAACAACAACACTAACAAAAAAAAAGTGCTAAAAAAATTCTTTATCTAGGAAAAAATAATGTCAGATGAAAATCGAATCAACACAAAGGAATGTAGAACAGGGGAAATAGCAAATACATGAATAAATAAATTCTCTTTAATTTTAATCTTTTAAAATTTTAATCTCTTTAAAAGAGAACTATGGCTAAAATAGCTATATGAATTATGAAGTTTATAACAAGTGGGATGTAAAATGTATGACAATACTACTTAAGGTGGAAGAACAGAAAAATAAGAACTTAAATTATAAGTCAAGTGATAATTTTTCAAAGGTAGATGGTGATAAGTCAAAAGATCTATACTATAAATTCTAGATTAGAACAACAGACACAGAAATATCTACACAAACAAAAACATAATAGTTAATAATAAGCAAAAAGCAGACATAAATAAAATCATAAAAGTAATTTCAATATGTTCTCTTGCTTAAAGGCAAGGATTACTGTCTTGTCTTGTATCCCTTACAGAGTAACAGGATCACAATAATTAAGTAAAAAATTAACATGCACTTGTAGCAGAACTAAAACTCAATACCTGACCAAATGTACACACACCTAGTTCACCAAATACAAAGTTGCATTACTGCTCATGTTACTGAGAAGGTACAGGAATGACCAGAGAGTCTAGGGCTATAAGAAGAAGCTGAGTTCCCCAGCATCGATGTACAGGAATGACCAGAGAGTCTAGGGCTATAAGA
>NW_003852399.1:18614678-18633183 GCF_000181295.1 Otolemur garnettii | reverse complement strand
AAGAAGCTGAGTTCCCCAGCATCGATGTACAGGAATGACCAGAGAGTCCAGAGCTATAATAAGAAGCTGAGTTCCCCAGCATCTATGTATTCAGTATCTGTCAGTGCTCCAGCGGGGATAGGGAACCACCTCGTTGTGGTCATTAGCTCCAGTCTGAATATCAACAGGAGCAATTATCGTTGCAGTGGCTGGTGGAAAAGGCACTTCCAGCAATTTCTTGGTTAGCTGGTACCACTGTGTCACACAAGCAGAAGTCCAGTGGAATACAGAAGACACCTTCACATTTCTCGTCCTCCCTCTTCCAATCATCCATACGTTAGAAATAGAAAAGAATTAAACATTCGAGACTATCAAGGCAGCCAGAACTTAACAGGACAAGATTACAAACAAAAAGGGAAGAGAGTCAAACTTGCCACGCTGCTTTCCAAGGGCCATCTACTGATTTCTCAGCTGAGTGGACAAAGACAGGCAGAAAGCAGAAAATAAGGGGCTAAAGGGTGAGGTCGGGAATACTCAAAGTGCTCAGGAGACAAAAATCAGAGTCGAGGCTACACAGCAGGGAAATCCCTGGTAAACAACTTAGCTGTTAAATTGAGATAAATAAAAAACTTTGCCCTGGGAATAAGAATAAAGAATAAATGAGCCACATAAAAGATGGAAACTCAGCATTAAATCAAATCAATCTCTAATGGAATTAAGAAAATGGGCTGAAAATTTGTAAACTGCAGCTAAACTAGGGTTTAGAAGAAAGTATGTAGCCTTTAAATGTTTTCATTTGAAAAGGTCAAAAATCAACCATGTAAGGCATAACCTATAACTTTCAAAAATAGAGAAAGAAAAAAAGTAAAATAAATCCTAATATCTGAAAGAGAAAAAATAAAAAACACAGTTAACAGAAATGAAGAAATTGAAAACAGAAAAAAGAAAAAGTCAAGAGAATTAGATGCCCCAACAGTCCTATGTCTGTTAAAGAAATTAAATTTTTAGTAAAAAGCCTTCCAAAAAAAGAAAAGTCCAGGCCCTGGTTAAACGTTTCACTGACAAATTCTACCAAACATGTAAAGAAGATAGAACACTAGGTCTATACGAACTCTCACAGAAATAGGAGGGAACGCTTCCCTAATCATTTTATGAAGACAGCATTACCTAATTATCAAAACTAGGAAAAGATGGTAATAAACAAAACGAAACTATACAATATCCTTCACAAAGATAGAAAACTCAATGAAATTAGAAACAAATCAAATGCAACAATACGTAAAAATGGTAATACATGATGACCAAGTGAAGTTTATACCAAGAATGCAAGGATAAATAAAAATTTTCATCATACTGGGATAGAAGGAAATTCTGACAGCGTCATGATTTCGACTTAATGATAAAAACATCCACTGCTTTACCTAAAATGTCATACATGAGGGAAAAAGGTCTGGTTTTCCCATTTATGATTTTTATATAACAGAGTAGAGGTCCTAACACTAGAGTAAGGCAAGTATAAAGATTTGAAAAACACAAAACTGCCTTCTGTGCAGATGACAAGATTCTATGTTTGTCTTTTCAAAATATAACAAACACACTGGTGTTCAGGCATATTTTCTTCCTGAACACCAATATTCATCTGAAACCACCAAGTTTTAAAAAGTTGCTAATAGCAATTATCTCCCATCTCCAAACAAGCCTCTACTATTGTATCCCCACTATATCCTGAGAGCCCGCCACAATAAACACCTGCCAAAGGAAAGAACATGAGGCAAAGCAGATGTCAGGACATACTGTAAAAAGGGCTATGAAATCAAAGTTTTGGAGTTTTACACATGAATGTCAATGATTCCTGAAATTTTCAATTATTACTAGCAGACATGAAACTTGATTTTTGTCTTCTGGCTATGCTTCTTTTCAATAGAGATGTTCACTTTCTGAGCATTCTAATCCTTCTTTTCTACCTTCGGATACAATCAACCCTACAGTGAAATCACTCTTTATACAACACTCATCATTATATTTCAAGGTGGCAATAAATCTGACATTTTACATATGCTGATATGATTTTTGGAAAATGAACACATAATTGAAATTCTGGTGTATCGTTCTACTTGTTCAAATTCTTAAAATGATCTCACAAATCATTAGATAGAGATCGCACGGTGAAGCAGTGTGTTGTCATTTTAATCATGACAACGAATTCACTTTATCAATCAAAAGTAACTGTACCATGTAGGATTGCCTATATGGGATATATACATCTCCTTGTATTCTAAGATGTCTTTGCAAATGTCAACAATGTTAAGTATGTTATTAGAAAATACACTGTAACATAATTTTTGTCCCTACCAGCACTGGTCAGTTGATAGTTCTTCTAAAGGAGAGTAAATGGAGAGAGACAAAAATACAGGTATGAAGTATGCTCACACGTATATGTATGTATTCAAATAGTATAAGAAATAAACAAGCCATATTCAATTATCAATCAGGTCAACAGTACCTGATCTGTGACTTTTATACTAGTAAAGGCAAGATAATGGTTGACTAACATGGTGTAATCCTAACATAACATACTTTTGGATCCTTGGAAAGTCATAGTACCATTGCAACTGCTTACCAGTTCTTCAGAGGTCAAATGCATCAAACGTTCAGCTATTGCAGCACACTGGGCTGAGTCTCTTATCAGTTCCCCTTGTTTATCACCAACTATTAGCTCTGGCCATGTGAGTCCTTCATTCTTCTTCATCAAGGAAATCTCCAAGCTAGAAGTTTAAAGGAGAAAAGTGATGTTACATTAAGCAATTATACAAATTATACAATCGATAACAAACAGAAATAATCCCTCTGGTGTCCAGAGAATATTTTACCAAAATGTTGTTTATTTTAGTTTTACATGTGATAGAAAACCTATAATCCAAGGTTTTTTTTTTTTTTTCTGAGACAGAGCCTCATTCACTCTGGGTAGAGTATCATGGCATCAGCCTATCGCACAGTAACCTTAAACTATTGCGTTCAAGTGATCCTCTTTCCTCAGCCTCCAGAGTAGCTGGCACCCACCACAATGCCTGGCTAATGTTTTTCTATTTTCTAGTAGAGATGGGGTCTCACTCTAGCTCAGGCTGGAATGATAAATAATTTAAGATTTAATAAACAATAACAAAGTACCACCGGAAATGGTGCATCAAATCTCTTGAAAAGAGAAGTGACTGGTAACAGTGAAACCACCCAGAAAGTTCTATAGTCCAGCTGTGCAGTATGTAACTAAACTTGAGTAACAAAATGCAAGAAGTATGGATCTGTGGGGCATCTGGAGAATGGAAGTGGGGGGGGGGCACATGAGCAAATTGGAAAGGGCCTGTAACTAAGAGGTATCTCTCTGTGTGTGGAACCAACAATTAACTCTATTTTCACAAACTAATAGCCATAATATATGATTATTAACCTCAAGATCAGGCAGTTAAATTAATGTAAATCTTTATTTTTAAAATACCAATTTTTTACAAGTTGGAAAATGTAGGAACTAGGAAAAAAGTTAACTTTGGTAATTTAGGGAAAAAAGATGTTAATGTGTTCTCTATTGACTTACTTAAAATCTAATTCTGTACATTAAAGCCATTAAAAACAGAAATTCCAAATGCACTTTAAAGGGCCTGTCAGAGAACCCTGAGATCAAGGACAAATGCTGAAGAAATAGCAAGAGCAAGCTGATCCAGAGCAGACTACGGACACGGACAATAGGGAAGTCAGCCCGTAGTCCTCCAGAGTGGGCAAGAGAGTCCAAGTGGCAAGATTTGGGATCAGCCGTTGCTACAATGGAAAGAAAAGTGCAAAGCAAACTTCTGCACCTGCCGTCTTTAGTACACAGGTGCCACACTAACCCCAGGCCCTGGAACACAATAATAGCTATTATCCCATTTATCAAACAGGACATGCAAACTTATCAGCTATTCTTTTTCAAGGCTGTTATTATCACCACCTCCTGAATTAATTACAGCACTTAACTTTCTGAAACTACTTTTTTAAAGAGACTATACAAAATAATGCTTTCTTATGTAACATGACTTCCTATCATTAGCACTGAAAATTACCACCACAACCAATAACTCCCAGATTTAGTTATATTTTGTAAGGAAAAAGCAGCAGATAAGGCTGCTGCTGATGCAAATAATAATAATGACAGCAGCACATCCTTACCTAATTCTTACCATGTGCCAGGTGCTATCTTAAGCACCTTACATATTTTAACTCATTTATTGCTCACCACATAAAGTTCTGTTAAGTACTATTATCATCTCCATTATACAAGGAAGGGGCAAAAACTGCACTGAGAGGTGAAGCAGCTTGCCAAGGTCACAAGCTAGTAGAGCAGTCTGGGTCCAAGTCCATGTTCTTCACTACTGCACTATTCTGCCTCTCTGAAAAAATGTACGTAAGTAACTATTCAAGAACTTTTACCCAGTGACCAGAATGTATAAAGATTCTTAGTGGCTACCTAAAGAAGTCTGAAAAAGTTCATATACTCTCAGTTATAAGCACTAACCATCATGAATTTGCACACATGGCTAATGCGACCCTCTTCACTTGATGCATTTTTACATTTTAAAACTAGTACCATATCCTACCATCCAAATAAAAAGAAATATACAGACTACTTAAATCTTTCCAAAGTGGGAGAGAACATTAACTATTTCAAACCAAGAGATATAAAAAACTTAAGTATAAAAAACCATGTTTTTTCAAATCAATGATACACCTACACCAAACTGCAATTATCTTTCATGAGACAAAATTGTAATCAAATACCTCATATTTAATGGAAAAACAATACTATTCTACATTTCATGTAGTGAATGCTGAAATTATTTGTATGAAATCCAGCTACTGACCCCATTAGATCTTTGCTGGATTTACTGCTTAATGACTTATAATATGTTCTAGTTGGTTTGTCAATTTGTAAGTGTTACCCACAAATCTCATGTACACATAAATACAATTAAATAACATATGTAGAGTGTCGTCATACAAGGTCTGATAATTAAGTCTGCAAACTTGCCACCACACACTTATGTTGGCAGCACTGTATAAACAACTTGGTAAAGTTTGATAACCTTGATATATCAGTTTCTCACAGTTGTGTTTGTGTTTACGTGTGGAGGTTTCCTGCTAAGTGGTGGTCATTATTGTTGCGTGTTTTTGGTTACCATACAACAACAGGTCATTCCAGAGAAAGAGTTCCAAAATTGCTCTGACAGGTAGACTAGACACTGGCATCAGTGCACAGCTTCCCAATGGGAGCATTTAGAACGTGACTATAATGATATTCAGCAATGAAGTATGTAGCACTTTTTCTAGCAAGAGTTTACAAATTTAATTGTCAGATTTTCATATATGGAATCCATAGTATGTAATTGTTTTGCGTCTGCTTCTTTCACTCTGCATGTTTTTGATTATTTCATACTTTATTAATCAGTTGTTCTCTCTTTTTGGATGCAGAGTAGCACTCCATTGTATGAATATACCGCATGTATTTATCCATTCACATTTTCATGAACTCTGGAGTTGTTTCTAAGCAAAGCTACTATGAATATAACTTTTCCAAATTTGTTTTGGCTTTTTTTATTTTTTTCTTTTTGCAGTTTTTGGCCAGGGCTGGGTTTGAACACACCACCTCTTTCATATGGGGCTGGAGCCCTACTCCTTGAGCCACAGGCACCACCCTGGCTTTTTCTTTTTTAACATACATCTTCATTTCTCTTGGGTAAACACTGATAATTAGAATTGCAAGGTTACAAAGTAGGTATATGTTTAAAGTGAGATGAAACTGCTAAAAAGGTTGCCAAGTTGACTGTATTATTTTATACTCATACCAGATATGCACAAGTTGCTGGTGGTCAATATCCTAGCCAACATCTGAACAGTCAATCTTTATAGTTTTTGCCATACCCCCTGTCTCAGCCTGGCTTTAATTTCCTTAATGACGAACAACGACTACTTTTTCTTGGGCTTACCAGCCATTCACACATCTTCTTTTGTGATATGTCCATTCAAATCATTTGATCATTTTTAAAATTGGGTTACCTTTTTATTGTAAGTTTGTAGGGCTTCTTAATGCACTGAGAATCTGATTTCTTTGTTCAAGATGAGCAGTGTGACTATATTTCTCCCAGTCTATGTATGGTTTGCCTTTCTGTTTTCATAGTATAATCTTTAGAAGAACAGACATTCTCAATTTTGATATACAGAAAATTGTTTTATGAAATCCAACTTACCATGTATTCCTTTTATTATTTCATGTCCTGAATACACAATTTGCAAAAAGAAATGTAAATGGACAATTTACATAAGAAAAAAATTAGCCACAATTTTCAAGGGAATTCTATTTCACCTGCAGAAATGTATCCTTTATGTATATTTCCATATGTGAAATAATAAATAATATATATGGAAGTTATTCACTATGACAAAAGATTGAAAACAATTAAAAGGCAGAATAGAAGACCAATTTCTTAAAATAATGATGTAGTTGATAGAGTAAAATACCATGAAGTGATAAAAAAGAATTAGAACATTTTATATATTCATTATGAAAGGTCTCTAAGATTATTGTTGAAAGTCAATAAAAGCAACCTATATAACTGTGTATTATATATGTTAAAATATTTCTAAATTTAAATATATGTTTCATGTAACTTATATATACCCACATAAACAAGCTGCTTGAATATGTAAATTGTCTCTGGAAAGCAACTAATAACTGTGGGGAGCGGAAGGGTAGGCAGCTAGCAGGCCTGCTCTGGAAGAAGACTTCTCACTATACATCTTTTTATATATTTTAAATTTTAACAAACAATAGGAATGTATTATCTAGCCACCAAATTAAAGTGAAGAGAAAAATTATTAAGGAGTTTTAAAAAGTGCAAATTAAAATAACTATTTTCACCTATATTATTGTACCTAGAGCTGATAATGAAAAGAACTTCCACATACTTCATTGATAACTGTACTGTCTCTAATCTCAACCACAATTATGCTCTTTGATGCAGTAATTCTATTTTTAATCTATCTTAAGAAAAATAAAAAATAGTACAGATATAACTATGTGAAAAAAGAACAAAAAGAAGAAAGTAAAATGATAGCATTTTCAGTATAAATAAAGCAATCAAAATACCTATCATTCTCCTTAATTATCCATGTACTGCTTTCATGATCAATGGACGAATAGAGTGTTCCTTCTAAAATTCGGTGATCCCTCAGCACAATGTTGATGTGATCAGGCAAAAACTGTACTTGAATGTCCTCCTTAGTACTGTTTTCTGGAAGCTGTATTGTTACTGTCAAGTCATCTTCGGTCTGTTGCCAGTAATACAGAGGCTCTACTGGGGAAGACAAAACACATCATGTACTAATGTATTAGAGACTACAGCATACAAAATTAGAGACTAGAATATACTAAAAAATAAACTCACTTATTTGAAAGAATTTTATCATTTTCAAATGGTGACCTCACAAAAAAAGTAATTATAAACAAACACTTGCAGATCTCTTTGGGGAATTGTCACTCAAAGAACTTTAACAATTGCACTTGACATTCTCTTCTTCCAGGCTTACCTAGTGCCTCCGGAGATAAGCACTTATAAAATACTAATGACAGCAATCCTTCATGCCCACTGCTTCTCTCCCTACCTAGGGATACTTCCCTCCCTCATTCTCTCTCATTTAGATACACACAAATACACTGGAATCCTGGCACAAAAAAATACAAAGTGTTTCTCACAAAGGCTAGCAAAATAGTCTATACATAATAATCATTCAACAGGTAACTTTTGCTAGGTAATGGGGATGGAAGGAGTCTGCAAACTCATATGCACTCTTAGTATAAATTAAAGGCAGATTCCCATGAGCGGACTAAAGAGAAAGTCAGAATTTTTTTAATCTCCTTCCCACCCAAAGTATACAAACACCTAAATAATTTTCTCCATTGCTGGTTGCTTTGAGTGCCTTTCTATGCTTTAGAGTTTGTGTTTTAGGTCGTTAAAAATACATATTATTGTTTATATTATTAGGATAATACCAAATAGCTAATAGACCATACCACTCTTCTTAACAATTTACAGACAATAAAACCACTATGTATCTTAGGAAGAGAGTTAAGCATCCTAATTACCAAGCTACACAATTTTTAAAAAATTCCAATACTTTATTATTGATAAAATGCTATGACAAAATAAATAACGAATTCAGGAATTCAAGATATAACATGAGATGTCAACGAAAAATGAACACCTGGACTGACAATGATTTAAATATGTAATGTCCCACTCTGACTGCAATCTATCTTCAAATTGCACGGTCCTAGTTACCTAGGCAGAATTTCCAAACATGAAGGCGTTCATTCATTCCTTCAAAACTGCTCACCAAAGGAGTTCTAAAGGGCATGTGGTCTGATGATATGAATAGCTACTATTGCTAAGCTTTAGGAGAGTTTAACATTTCAATTAGAGCAGAATAGTAAAATTTATTCAGAAAGAGGTCTTAGAACCTAACAAAAAGAAAATGACATTTGTGATGATTCAAAAGAAAAACATATATGAAGTATTAAAAAGGCTAAAAAAAGGCAACCAAGAATAAGTTTTATGCATTCAGAGGTGCATATACTTAGGAACCAAGGAAAATATTTTTCAAATATTACATTAATATTTTCAAATACTTTTCAAAGAACTCATTTGTTAAAAGTAAATAAAACCAGTTTTTATTTTAATAATTGTTTTCAAAAAAAGGTAGAGTTATTTTTTGCAAATTAGACCACCCCCCTCCTTGACTCAAAGAATCAAGTAGATTCAAAGAATATTAACAAACCTGGGTCACTATGAAAGTTTTGAGACAGACTGTGTGATGGTCCATCGTTTCACTTCCAAATAGAAATGACAATATCCTTTATTTGGGCAAGTTTCAACTTGCTCGGTTTATCAGACTTGCTGGGAGGGCTTCATGTGATTCTCTCTGCACAAATTTTGTGTTTCTTGATTTTTGTGTATCTCAAAACTTTCATGATAACCCATGCATGTATAATTGCTAAGTACTATAAAATTATGTTAAGTAAAACATACTATTCTTTATGATCAGAGATATGAATAGTAATGACTGTAGAGGGATATTCTCTTGAATAGCTTTAAAAGAATGCATACTCTTTACACACACATGTGAATTTCTTCTGCAAGACTTTTTTAATCTTTCCATTCTAAAACATAACTTCCATTCATTCATTCAACATTGAGAAAATGTAGTGATTCTACCTTCAAGGAGCTTTCTTTCAGTTTAATATAAAAGGTAAAAACATGTACACTAGCGTAAGTTTATTTAAAATATTAATATTTTCAATACAATCATAATGGTTTTGCAAATGGTAATAACAAAGAGGCATTATTTATTTATTAAGTATATATTAAACGTTTAATCAAGTAAGCTAATACACACTTTTTTAAAGAATGCTTTTGGTAATTACAAAATTATGAAATCAAACCAATTCACACTATTTAGGTGGTGTATTTTACAAAAAACTTTATTGAGAAATATATAAGAAAATAAAAAATAAGCATCTGTCTCCCCTAGTAGAAGGCATAACTGAACTGGAAAACAAAACAGACATAAATATGCATTTATATAAACGTATGAGCTCTGCGAAGATTAAAAGTAGAATTACCTTTGATTTTCTCTGACATGTCTTCATCCATATTTTCTTCAAGAGCTTGACCAACCTGAACAAATTTGAAAGCCTTATAGGAGACAATCATTAGACCACTTCCATCTGGCTCAATAGCAGCATAATGTGGTACTGACTTCCCACGGAGAATATCACGCTTAGTAATTTCATATTTTTGATCTATAAAAAAATAAAGTACTTTATAATGAAAACTGTATTATAAAAATATTCTGAAGCCATCTGAATATACATTTTAATTATAATTAAAATATATAAGTACACTATTTATTAAAGGCATACTATTAAAAGTCTTTTCATGAGGATAAAAAAAGTACAATATAATTTTCTATAAGTAAATTCCTATTTTAAAATACTTGGGTCTGATCAAATTTTCTCTATGTTGTTCTGTTCAATGTGGTAGCCACTGGCCACAGTGGCTATTTGATTAAAATTAAGGAAAGTATTGGAGACGGAGAGTTAGAGCAAACCATAGCTGTGTTCTGGGACATTCTGATGAGTTACTGTAAATTGAGCTAAAGCTGTTACAGAACCAAGTGTCTGGAAGAAGAAAGGAGTATGCTGAATATTTCTCCAGTAAGATGATGAATTATGTATCTTAAAAAAAATAGGGCTTTCATTATTTAAAGTAGAGGGCTGTAAACCACAGCCTATCATGAGCTAGAGCTGAATCTAGGCCTATTTTTGCATGGTCTGCAGGCCATACAGATGCTGAGCATGAATTTATATTTTCAAATGGCTATAAAAAATACAAATATTGAAATGTATAAAAATAATATAAAATTTAAATTTCAATGTCCATAACAGTATTGGAACAGCTATTGGAACATAGCTATACACATTAATTTATGTATTGTCTATGATTGCTCTTGCCCAACATAGAATAGAGGGATAGCTGTATAAATCTTCCAGTTACCCTCTGGCCCTGTACAAAAAAGTTTTCCAACATCTGATCTAAAGTTTTAAGTTACTGTGTTTCTACAGAGCTAAAATCACAGGAATGAGAACAAATAGTTCTCCTTGACATAGTTCAAGGAACAAATCTAGAAGATTTATTCAGCTTACTTGTAAGCTATATATATATAATATATATATATATAGTTGCTGTTGTTAATTTTAGAATAAAAAGGAAAGCTCTCTTAGGAAAATCAATATTATTAGTCTTTACCAGATTGTAAAGTAGCAGCTACAGTAAAGAAATATTTTTCTTTAGAAAGGAATGATAACTTCTATCAAGGAAGCTAATAAAAACTACCGAGAAAAAGAGCAGAGTGTTATGGAAACAAGTTTCCTTAGTTCTCAACCATGGAAGAAAAACACTGGTGAGTCAGTAAGAACTAAGCAAAAAGAGCAAGCTTATACAATTAAAAATATCCTAATTAATTCATGAGAAAGTAATTTTTAATGTCAAGTTAGAGGTTTGATAGACAGCTTCAAATAGACCAAGTTCAACACATAAAAAAGTACATTTGATGAGACAAAGTAACAGTTTCCCTGGAAGCAGAGACAAATAGAAAAGTTCAATTAGATTTGAAAGAAGCTCTACTTGTGAAACAAAGCTACTCATTTCCATCTAGGTATTTATATTTATATTATACTGGAATTTATCATCAATTTATACTTTTTATATGTTAAGTTCTGTGTATACAAAATTATATACTAATATCTCCTTTTATGCAAAAGTTAAAATTGGCCACGGAAGCACGTTATGATTTTATTTTATCACCCGTACCTGAGGAGAAATTCATTCCACCATGGATGGCTAGAATGGTAACACAATGCCCAAGAAAAAGCAAATGACATGTACAGGTACAGCTTTGCATTTCAAAACCTACCAACTGCTGGTGACCAATAGAAAGAGATTGCAAATTTTGTTTTATTTTTACCTTTATTTTTCTTACTGATAGTGACCCACTCCAAAGAAACATAAAAACCACTTCCTTTCAGATCCAATTCCTCTTTCTCTATTCGAAGAAGTAAGGTAGCTACTGAATGTTCTTCAGCTTTCAACAATGAAATGCTATGAATTATGATAAAAGGACTCCCAAGCTCTTCATTAAATATAATCTATAAAAAAAATTACACACAAAAAAGTACATTATTACATGAATGCAGCACAGAGAAAATACATAGAATTGGGGCAACTCAACAATTGTTTGGATATTTTTATTACAAAGAATTAAGCGAAAGGCCTTTAAATAAAAGCATCGATTTAAATAATGCTCCTCAAAGAAGGAACTTTTTAAAAAGTATCTATTTGTAAAATAGAGAAAACTAATCATACTGGGCTTAAAAACAGAAAAAACAAACACAGAATCCAAGCAGCATCTAAAGGAGAAGGAAAACAAAAGCAATCTTCTAGAAAACAATTATCGGCTCGGCGCCTGTGGCTCAAGCGGCTAAGTCGCCAGCCACATACACCTAAGGTGGCAGGTTCGAATCCTCAGCCCAGGCCTGCCAAACAACAATGATGGCTGCAACCAAAAAATGGCTGGGCGTTGTGGCGGGCACCTGTAGTCCCAGCTACTTGGGAGGCTGAGGCAGGTGACTCGCTTGAGCCCATGAGTTGGAGGCTGCTATGAGCTGTGATGCCATGGCACTCTACCCAGGGGGATAGCTTGAGGCTCCATCTCAAAAAAAAAAAAAAAGAAAAAAGAAAACAATTATCAAGTGAAAGAAGAGCTCTCCACAAACAGAGCTGACCCAGGCAGGTCAGTGTTCACTCCTCCATTGCCTTCCTCATCTCACATATAACGTATTTCCTCTTTCTTCCTCTTCGTTTCTGCATGTTGTGTGTGTGTTCATGTATGCGTATGCTTTTTCTTACTGTGTTTCTATTCTCTGAAAATTTACAAAGGTAGGAGTCAAAGGGAGAACAAATCACCAACAACTTTCTGATTTTTCAAAAATGAAAGAACTCACTTACATATAAAAGAAAATTCAACAAATGCTATTTAAAATATAATGCTGGCAGGGCATGGTGGCTCATGCCTATAATCCTAGCATTCTGGGAGGCCCAGGTGGGTGGATTGCCTGAACTCACAAGTATGAGACCAGCGAAACCTCATCTCTACACATAGCCGGGTGTTATGGTGGGAGCCTGTAGTCCTAGCTACTTGGAAGGTTACGGCAAGAGGATCACTTGAGCCCAAGAGTTTGAGGTTGCTGTGAACTGTGATGCCAGGATTCTTTCTCATAACACAAACATGATCTAAAAAAGACTATATTTTTATTAGAGTAAATACCAAATAAGGAAGCCTTAAGACTCCTAAATAAGATTTCTAAATAAATAAAAAAATGGGGTTGGAAAATTGCCTAATTGAAGAAAAGTTAGCTCGTCTTTTTTTTTTAAACCCGTGTCCGGAATCCCTTCATATCCACTCCTACTTGAATGCATGTAAAGAAAAGTATGCTTTCATGTCATCAGTTTATCTATGTATTCAAACACATTTGTCAAAATTATTCAAGCAGTAGACCTTGGGAATCCATTCTAAAGATTTCCACAAATAGGAAAAAAACCCCTGCAAATACTGAAAACAGAGATGATAGATGAAGACCGGCTTTTAGTTGGTTGACCGGGATTTTGCTTTTGTTTAGTGAACAAAAGAGACAAAACAAAAGAAGAGAAAATATAAGTTTTGGCAGCTACAAGTACTTAGTTCATGCTTTCTTTTTTCCTTTCTCATGTGACTAAACAAAATGAAACAAGACCAAAGGATTAGATGTCCGAACTCTTAAAAAATTGTTAGGTGAAGTTTCCAGGTTTCTGGTTAAGCTCAGCATCTCAATTGTGATACTGTAGATAGATGGTGGCCCCATCATACTACAAGGAACACATTTGGAAAGCAGGCAGTCTTCTGTGTCCCCTTTAATTTCTCTTTCTTCACTTTAGCTATCACTGCCCCTCTTGGCCACTTTACTCCCTACTCTGCCCCTTAATCACCATCACCTTTATCTTCCTTTCTGTTATACCAATTCTCCCCAAATCCTAAACCCTCCTAAACTGTTTCCTAAAGTGAACAACATCCCATTAGTATTTCTCCCACCTCACTTCATCATGCCCAAGTCCCTCCCCTAGTGCCCAATTAAAACTTTCTTTTGAGACAGGGTCTTACTCTGTCACCCTGGGTAGAGTGCCAAGGCATTACAGTTCACAGCAACTCGAACTCTTGGGCTCAAGTGATCCTCTGCCTCAGTTTTTAGTTTTTAGTAGAGACAGAGTCTCCCTCTTGCTCAGGCTGGTCTTGAACCCATGAGCTCAAACAATCTGCCCTGCTCAGCTTCCCAGTGTGCTAGGATTACAGGTATGACCCACTCTTCCTGGCCAAAAGTATTCTTAACTAAAAACATCCCAGAAGGGTGTTCATTTCATTATGGCAGTGTACACTAAAGAGAATATGAGGTACACGTAAATTTTTAATTGATAAAAAAATTATCAAAGTCCTTCTATGTGCCAAAGGATATACACAGAAAAACCAAAAGAATTATAAACCCATAGTGTTATTTTTTAAGCTGACAGCGGAGTCAGTCTCTTCTGCTTAAAACCTATGGAATCTTTACAGCTCTAAACAGATAAATTCACATTCGTATCTCTCCTGCCCATCACTCTGAAACTCCTTTCAACTGTTTCAGCTACTTGTGCTATATACCACATTACCTTAGTTAATAAAAAAATAGTAATAAAGGTTATTACTGGAGACCACAGAGAAAATATCACACTATGATTTTTTAGGTTTTTGAACATACTCTAACTTAGTAAGACTAGTAAGCCATTTGGTTCCAAGGCTTCTCTAGTTTTCTCAAATAATTTATCCTTTCTGATCCTAAGTCAGAACTCATCTGACAGAACGGTCTTTCTGCTCCACTCCAATGTCGGAACATTTCCAACATGGCTTTTTGTGTTGTGTTTGTGGACGTGCCTCTCATTCCATGAGAAGAGGTTAGTGACAACGCTGAGTGCAGCCTTTGGCCCTCAAACACAGTTGGTCACTTGTTATAAAAAAAAACTGCCTATCTGATCTCAAAAAACCAACAGTTATTTGAGAATACACCAAGTTTATGGGAAGAGTGGACAGAGCTGAGCAGCACTGTGGATGCTGCAGATTTACAAGGAGATCCTACAAATGGTGCAAAAAGTTATTCTGCTGGCTGAGGGAAGCTGCGTTTGTGACAGCTACAGCCTTTACTCCTTAGATAAGGAGGAGAGTGGAGAGAAAGTGCAGACACACCTTTCTTACAGCAGAAATCTCATCTGTCAGCTTGAGAGCAATGTGAGGAACAGAAATTCAAGAAAGAAAGGTAGACCATCATCTTCTGACACTGAGGAAAGGCTAACTGGGAAGATGTATTTGCTAATGCAAAATGAAAAAAATCAACAAAGGACTGCATGGTTTGCAGCAAAAGAAATAATAAAGGTATAAATAATAAAAGCATCAGGTGAGTTCGTATTTAGATTTTTCTCTTTTAAAATTGTAGGATGATTACAAGTAATCCACCAGCCTCTTTCCTACACAAAATAGGTAAGAGCTGGGGAGTATACAGGTGGCAGAAAAATTGGATTGGAAAGGAAAGACTGGCCTTTGTAAGTATCTGGTGGTCTGATAAAAATATTTTATAAGATGAAAATATATTAAGCTTGTTATTCTTTATTTACCCAGAATTACAAGCTACCAGCTGAGATTTAGATAATAGCAACATTACAACGTACCACTAATATAATTCAGAGAGTGGGAAGCAACAAATCCTTCAACTGTCTGCTCAGCACCGTTTCCTTCTACTTTCCAAACTATGGCTCTGAAGAAATTTCTTATTTATTATTATTAATACACTTCTTAATGGTAGTAAAAATAGCCCCTCAGAGACTGACACATTAACTATATCTAAAATACAGTATATTTTTTAAAGTTGGGAATACTCTGGTAAACTCATGATTTGACCAATGTAAATCGCGCCAGCAAAACTAACACAAGGGTAAGCACGGAGGAGGCAAGGCCCATGCTTAGGACACTCAGTGCTTTACAGATACGAACAATATACTCTGGCTACAAATGAATGCAATCCTTGACAACTGCACTGACCCCTGATCAAAATAGGAACGGCTAACATATCAGTTTTGTAAAAGGTATACATTTTATAGATTAACTAAAAGAGGTTGTAAACATTATGCATCAGAAAAACAAAGAGATCATATGTCAGCTATCCTTGAAAAGTGCTATTTTAAAATCAGATTTAACTTACATATACTTTCTGGACTGTGCATAAGTCTTTAAAAAAAAATAATTAACTACCCTCACCTCCCATCTTTCAGAAGCACTATTTCCGCGTTCACCTGTTCCAATGACATACAATCTTCCAGTTCCATCTGACAAGGTCACCCAGGTAGACGATGAGAAATGGACAGATGCACAGAGGCGGTTATCACAGGCTGTCAAGTCTGTGGGAAGTCGGAACACCTCTCGTGGTTTTCCTAAGGCACTGTCCTAAAAAGAAACCAAACATTATAAATAAATCCTTTCCCCTTCTTTGATACATACAAACGCAAAATGTTTCTGTAGTGTAATGACTTCTCTTTTCCTTAAGAGTTGGAGTCAAATTCCCCACCCTCTGAGTATGAGATACTGGTGATTCAGTCCTAACAAAAAATAAGAATAGATGTGACAGATGGTATGTGCCTTCTAGGACTAGGTCACAGAAAACTTTACATTCACCTTCCTCTCCCTTGTTGGATTGCACACGCTGAGGGAGGCTAGCTACAACATTGTGAATATGCTTAAGAAGGTAGCCATGGACAGACCCCCATGAGGAGGAACTCAGGGCTCCTCCAGCCAATAACCAGCATCCCAGAGTGAATCATTTTGGAAATATATGGTTCAGCCCTACTTAAGGCTTCAAATGTTTACAGTCCTGGCTGACATCCTGGCTACAATCTCATGAGAAACCTTGAGGCATACCACCCACTTTACTCCCAGATTTCTGACCACTGAAATTGTGCAAGATGATAAATGATTATTGTTTCAAGTCTCTAAGTTTTGACATTGTTACACAATCACAGATAATTAATACAACGCAGTAATCTAGTTTTCACTCTCTTAGAGTTAATGATCAGTTCTTTTAACTCACAAACTGGAAACACCACATCATGTTCAAAATGCCGCTAGAGACATCAGCCTGCAGTATAAAACTCATACGCTTAGATTACTACCACTTAGGATTTTGTTAACCAATTTTAACTTTGTCTATATTCTTAAAATGTATAGCTATAAGATGGGTTGCTGCCATGGTTTGAACATGGTATCTTCTCTCGATTTTGTGTTAAAACCTAATCACCAAGGCAATGACGTTGGAAGGTAGGGCCTCTGGGAGATAATTAGATGATAAAGCCTCCACTCTTGTGAATGGGATTATGAGCCTTTATAAAAAGGCTTGAAAGTGAGCAGTGCCTGTGGCTCAAAGGACTAGGGCACCGGCCCCATATGCTGGAGGTGGTGGGTTCAAACCCAGCCCCAGCCAAAAACTGCAAAAAAAAAAAAAAAAGGCTTGAAAGAAGGACTTTGTTTCTTTCTGCCCCTTTCCAGGGGACACAGTGTTCAAGGTACTACCTTGGAAACAGAAATCAAACCCTCACCACAGATGAAACCTGCTGGTGCCCAGTTTTCAGCCTCCAGAACTGCAAAACATAAATTTCTGCTTTTTATAAATTACACAGTCTAAAGTTACAGCAGCACAAACAGACCAAGACAGTTACATCATTAAATGTTTGACAGTATATTAAAAAGTCTACAATTCAGAAAACTTCCCTTCATAGGACACACTGTACATAATCTAACAATTTTTTGTTGTTAAAGTTTTAGTTTTCAGTTAACAAGTTTTTCTACAGAACAAAAGTAATAATCCTTGATTCACATATTTCATTCCTTGCTCCTAGAACTGCTTAGATCTATGTTTATATTCACTATACACAATGTCCTTTAATAGACACCAACTTTATGGTGACCCACTGTTTCTTTCTAAAACATCCTATTTAATTTTCTTTGAAATAATACCTTTCCTCCCTTTTGTACCATTTTACTGATTTGCATAATATTGAATTAATGAATAAATGTACAATAGGAACACAACTCACAAAGTTTTCAGGGTATTATTAATGTCTAACAGCTAGAGTGAAATAGAATCCTATCAGCACAGTACCGAGTAACCTATCAGGAATGAACAGGAAGTCTACTGCAGACTTCACTCCTATGTTTCACAGAAGAAAGAGAACATCAGTTAATCTATTAAGTCAGTTAAGCGGAGGTCAATTAAGAAAAATTTTGCTATAAGTGATGTTATTTACAACACAATGTGGTATTTCTAAGTAGTGGGGAAAAAAGTAGAGTAGTCAACAGCTGGCATTGAGACACTAGAGAACTTTCAGGAAACTTTAATCTGTCCCTCACACCATACACAAAACGATTCCAAGTTCTAGACAGACCAGTGATCTGAGTTAAAGGGAATGTAAAATAACTGTAACTCAGTACTAATCTCCATAACATTTAAAAAGCCCTTAAAACTTACCAAAAAAATCACCATCTAGGGTATTTACAGGGGAATAAACCATACTTTAAAAAAAAAGCCTAAACTCATTAGTAAAATTAATATGTATTAAAATAAGATTACTCAATTAGCAAGGAAAAAATCCTACTATCCAAAATGTTTGCATGTGGAATCATATTTTCTTAAAAAGCTCTCACACAGCTCAGCGCCTGTGGCTCAAGTGGCTAAGGTGCCAGCCACGCACACCCAAGGTGGCGGGTTCGAATCCAGCCC